>NC_064623.1:134990008-135293038 GCF_023898315.1 Schistocerca nitens | reverse complement strand
GAACTTACATGGGAACCTCCCCATCGCACCTCCCTCAGATTTAGTTGTAAGTTGGCACAGTGGATAGGACTTGAAAAACTGAACACAGATCAATCGAGATAACAGGAAGAAGTTGCGTGGAACTATGAAAAAATAAGCAAAATATACAAACAGTAGTCCATGCGCACTCGAGGGAAGACTTGAACCGGGGACCTGTCGTTCCGCCGCTGCTCACGCTAACCACAAGACCACCGCGCTATTGAGCTCGCACTCTCCTTAATGTTGCTTATCTTGTGCACGGACTACTCAGTATGTATATTTTGCTTATTTTTTTCATAGTTCCACGCAACTTCTTCCTGTTATCTATATTGATCTGTGTTGAGTTTTTCAAGGCCTATCCACTGGGCCAACTTATAACTAAATCTGAGCGGTTTGCGTTGTGAGGTTCCCTTGTTAGAACTACACTACTGGCCATAAAAATTGCTACACAAAGAAGAAATGCAGATGACAAAAGGGTATTCATTGGAAAAATATACTGTACCAGAACTGACATGTGATTACATTTTCACGCAATTTTGGTGGATATATCCTGACAAATCAGTACCCAGAACAACCACATCTGGCCGTAATAACGGCCTTGATACGCCTGGGTATTGAGTCTAACAGAGCTTGGATGGCATGTACAGGTACAGCCGCCCATGCAGCTTCAAACACGATACCATGTTGTTTTTGTTGTGGTCTTCAGTCCTGAGACTGGTTTGATGCAGCTCTCCATGCTATTCTATCCTGTGCAAGCGTCTTCATCTCCCAGTACCTACTGCAACCTACATCCTTCTGAATCTGCTTAGTGTATTCATCTCTTGGTCTCCCTCTACGATTTTTACCCTCCACGCTGCCCTCCAATGCTAAATTTGTGATCCCTTGATGCCTCAAAACATGTCCTACCAACCGATCCCTTCTTCTAGTCAAGTTGTGCCACAAACTTCTCCCCAATCCTATTCAATACCTCCTCGAACCGCAAGACCGCTACGGTCGCAGGTTCGAATCCTACCTCGGGCATGGATGTTTGTGATGTCCTTAGGTTAGTTAGGTTTAACTAGTTCTAAGTTCTAGGGGACTAATGACCTCAGCAGTTGAGTCCCATAGTGCTCAGAGCCAATACCTCCTCACTAGTTACGTGATCTACCCACCTTATCTTCAGCATTCTTCTGTAGCACCACATTTCGAAAGCTTCTATTCTCTTCTTGTCCAAACTGGTTATCGTCCATGTTTCACTTCCATACATGGCAACACTCCATACAAATACTTTCAGAAACGACTTCCTGACACTTAAATCTATACTCGATGTTAACAAATTTTTCTTCTTCAGAAACGATTTCCTTGCCATTGCCAGTCTACATTTTATATCCTCTCTACTTCGACCATCATCAGTTATTTTACTCCCTAAATAGCAAAACTCCTTTACTACTTTAAGTGCCTCATTTCTTAATCTAATCCCCTCAGCATCACCCGATTTAATTTGACTACATTCCATTATCCTCGTTTTGCTTTTGTTGATGTTCATCTTATATCCTCCTTTCAAGACACTGCCCATTCCGTTCAACTGCTCTTCCAAGTCCTTTGCTGTCTCTGACAGAATTACAATATCATCGGCGAACCTCAAAGTTTTTACTTCTTCTCCATGAATTTTAATACCTACTCCGAATTTTTCTTTTGTTTCCTTTACTGCTTGCTCAATATACAGATTGAATAACATCGGGGAGAGGCTACAACCCTGTCTCACTCCTTTCCCAACCACTGCTTCCCTTTCATGCCCCTCGACTCTTATAACTGCCATCTGGTTTCTGTACAAATTGTAAATAGCCTTTCGCTCCCTGTACTTTACCCCTGCCACCTTCAGAATTTGAAAGAGAGTATTCCAGTTAACGTTGTCAAAAGCTTTCTCTAAGTCTACAAATGCTAGAAACGTAGGTTTGCCTTTTCTTAATCTCGCTTCTAAGATAAGTCGTAAGGTTAGTATTGCCTCACGTGTTCCAACATTTCTACGGAATCCAAACTGGTCTTCCCCGAGGTCCGCTTCTACCAGTTTTTCCATTTGTCTGTAAAGAATTCGCGTTAGTATTTTGCAGCTGTGAGTTATTAAACTGATAGTTCGGTAATTTTCACATCTGTCAACACCTGCTTTCTTTGGGATTGGAATTATTATATTCTTCTTGAAGTCTGTGGGTATTTCGCCTGTCTCATACATCTTGCTCACCAGATGGTAGAGTTTTGTCATGACTGGCTCTCCCAAGGCCATCAGTAGTTCTAATGGAATGTTGTCTACTCCCGGCGCCTTGTTTCCACTCAGGTCTTTCAGTGCTCTGTCAAACTCTTCACGCAGTATCTTATCTCCCGTTTCATCTTCATCTCCATCCTCTTCCATTTCCATAATATTGTCCTCAAGTACATCGCCCTTGTATAAACTCTCTATATACTCCTTCCACCTTTCTGCCTTCCCTTCTTTGCTTAGAACTGGGTAGCCATCTGAGCTCTTGATATTCATACAAGTGGTTCTCTTCTCTCCAAAGGTCTCTTTAATTTTCCTGTAGGCAGTATCTATGTTACCCCTAGTGAGACAAGCCTCTACATCCTTACATTTGTCCTCCAGCCATCCCTGCTTAGCCATTTTGCACTTTCTGTCGATCTCATTTTTGAGACGTTTGTATTCCCTTTTGCCTGCTTCATTTACTGCATTTTTATATTTTCTCCTTTCATCAATTAAATTCAATATTTCTTCTGTTACCCAAGGATTTCTATTAGCCCTCGTCTTTTTACCTACTTGATCCTCTGCTGCCTTCACTACTTCATCCCTCAGAGCTACCCATTCTTCTTCTACTGTATTTCTTTCCCCCATTCCTGTCAATTGTTCCCTTATGCTCTCCCTGAAACTCTCTACAACCTCTGGTTCTTTCAGTTTATCCAGGTCCCATCTCCTTAAATTACCACCTTTTTGCAGTTTCTTCAGTTTCAATCTGCAGTTCATAACCAATAGATTGTGGTCAGAATCCACATCTGCCCCTGGAAATGTCTTACAATTTAAAACCTGGTTCCCAAATCTCTGTCTTACCATTATATAATCTATCTGATACCTATTAGTATCTCTAGGATTCTTCCAGGTATACAACCTTCTTTTATGATTCTTGAACCAAGTGTTAGCTATGATTAAGTTATGCTCTGTGCAAAATTCTACAAGGCGGCTTCCTCTTTCATTTCTTCCCCCCAATCCATATTCACCTACTATGTTTCCTTCTCTCCCTTTTCCTACTGACGAATTCCAGTCACCCATGACTATTAAATTTTCGTCTCCCTTCACTACCTGAATAATTTCTTTTATCTCGTCATACATTTCATCAGAGCTAGTTGGCATATAAACTTGTACTACTGTAGTAGGCATGGGCTTTGTGTCTATCTTGCCCACTATAATGCGTTCACTATGCTGTTTGTAGTAGCTAACCCGCACTCCTATTTTTTTATTCATTATTAAACCTACTCCTGCATTACCCCTATTTGATTTTGTATTTATAACCCTGTAATCACCTGACCAAAAGTCTTGTTCCTCCTGCCACCGAACTTCACTAATTCCCACTATATCTAACTTTAACCTATCCATTTCCCTTTTTAAATTTTCTAACCTACCTGCCCGATTAAGGGATCTGACATTCCACGCTCCGATCCGTAGAATGCCAGTTTTCTTTCTCCTGATAACGACGTCCTCTTGAGTAGTCCCCGCCCCGAGATCCGAATGGGGGACTATTTTACCTCCGGAATATTTTACCCAAGAGGACGCCACCATCATTTAATCTTACAGTAAAGCTGCATGTCCTCGGGAAAAATTACGGCTGTAGGTTCCCCTTGCTTTCAGCCGTTCGCAGTACCAGCACAGCAAGGCCGTTTTGGTTAATGTTACAAGACCAGATCAGTCAATCATCCAGACTGTTGCCCCTGCAACTACTGAAAAGGCTGCTGCCCCTCTTCAGGAACCACATGTTTCTCTGGCCTCTCAACAGATACCCCTCCGTTGTGGTTGCACCTACGGTACGGCCATCTGTATCGCTGAGGCACGCAAGCCTCCCCACCAACGGCAAGGTCCATGGTTCATCAAAAGTAGTGACTGGCGAATTGAGACGAGCCAGTTGCTCGGCCACCATTGACCAGACGTTTACAATTAGTGAGAGATCTGGAGAATGTGCTGGCCAGGGCAGCAGTCGAACATTCCCTGTATCCAGAAAGGCCCCTACAGGACCTGCAACATGCGGTCGTGCATTATCCTGCGGAAATGTAGCATTTCGCAGGGATCGAATGGAGGGTACAGCCACGGGTCGTACCACATCTGGAATGTAACGTCTACTGTTCAAAGTGCCGTCAATGCGAACAAGAGGTGACCGAGACGTGTAACAAATGGCATCCCATGCCATCACGCCGGGTGATACGTCAGTATGGCGATGAAGAATACTCGCTTCCGATGTGCGTTCACCGCGATGTCGCCAAACAGGGATGCGGCCATCATGATGCTATAAAAAGAACCTGGATTCATCCGAAAAAATTAGGTTTTGCCATTCGTGCACCCAGGTTTGTCTTTGAGTACACCATCGCAGGTGCTCCTGTCTGTGATGAAGCGTCAAGGGTAACAGCAGCCATGGTCTCCGAGCTGATGGTCCATGCTGCTGCAAACGTCGTCGAACTGTTCGTGCAGATGGTTGTTGTCTTGCAAACGTCCCCATCTGTTGACAGGGTTCGAGACGTGGCTGCACGATCCGTTACAGCCATGCGGATGACTGTCATCTCAACTGCTATCGATACGAGGCCGATGGGATACAGCACGTCGTTCCGTATTACGCTCCTGAACCCACCTATTCCATATTCTGCTGTCATTAGATATCGACCAACGCGAGCAGCAATGTCGCGATACGATAAACCGCAATCGCGATAGGCTACAATCCGACCTTTATCAAAGTCGGAAATGTGATGGTACGCATTTCTCCTCCTTACACGAGGCATCACAACAACGTTTGACCAGGCAACGCCGGTCAACTAATGATTGTGCATGAGAAATCGTTTGGAAATTTTCCTCATATCAGCACGTTGTAGGTGGCGACACCTTGTGTGAATGCTCTAGAAGCTAATCATAAGACAGTATCTTCTTCCTGTAGGTTAAATTTCGCGTCTGTAGCACGTAATCTTCGTGGTGTAGCAATTTTAATGGGCAGTACTGTACTTAAACCTAACTAACCTAAGGACATCATACACATCCATGCCCAATCCAGGATTCGATCCTGCGACTGTAGCAGTCGCGCGGTTTCAGGACTGAAGCGCCTAGAACCGCTCGGCTACCGAGGCCGGCACGAAAAGTAGACAAACAAATGCAATATACAGGGGCTCTTAAACGCTTAAGAGCTATGAGCACTTGTTCATCCTCGCTACTGTGAAACGAATCCACTGCAAGTGCTTTGCTATTGCGAACGACATAGAGAATACAGTAGCCGGCGGCGGTGGTCGAGCGGTTCTAGGCACTTCAGTCCGGAACCACTCGGCTGCTACAGTCGTCGGTTCGAATCCTGCCTCAGGCATGGATATGTCTGATGTCCTTAGGTTAGTTAGATTTAAGTAGTTCTAAGTATAGGGGACTGATAACCTCAGCTATTACGTTTCATAGTGCTTAGAGCCATGTGAACAATTTTTAGAGAATACAGTAAACAAATGAGGTCCATTCCTCCATGGGTATACCAAGCAATATACATATGTTAGTTTTGCTATTGTAAACCGTCTTCACAGTTCTCGATAAAGGTATCAGTACCAACGATACCAGTCTGGAATTTGGTAAGTTTGTAAAAATTTCGTTGAGCGCTTTGAAACTCTCGAAGTGGCAGCTTGGTTTGGCACTCCTCTTTGGTGGTGAGGGTGGGGACAGGGGCAGAGGTTATCTTTTGGTTGTGTGTTTCACAAGTTCGCAAAATCCGATTTACTTCTTGCGGTTTGGAAAATTGAGAGATTCTGAAAATGTGCCCGGTAGGCAAAGCCTATCTCAGTGGACAGTAGTTTTCTACTGAACGAGAAGAACATGGAGAGGTGTCAAATCTACAAGGACTTTGCATCTCCTCTGGCCTGGATTCATACCCAAAGTTGTTGTAACCTCTCGTGAGGCAAGCTGGACGGCAACTATTGTAACCGGTTCATGGTTCAAATGGTTCAAATGGCTCTGAGCACTATGGGACTCAACTTCTGAGGTCATTAGTCCCCTAGAACTTAGAACTAGTTAAACCTAACTAACCTAAGGACATCACAAACATCCATGCCCGAGGCAGGATTCGAACCTGCGACCGTAGCGGTCTTGCGGTTCCAGACTGCAGCGCCTTTAACCGCACGGCCACTTCGGCCGGCCCGGTTCATGGTATCTCGGGTACTGGTGCTGGGATGATGTTAATGTCCAAGCCGCTCCCACACGTGGTCTATCGGGAACAGGCCTGGGCATGCGATCTGAAGTTTTCCCGGCGTATTTGCAATATGAACAGTTCTCCTGTATCCGACCGGGTAGCGTCGTAATTTCTCCACAATATTTCGGCAGACGTACACGCTGCCATCTTCAGGTGGTTCCTGACGAATGCTGAGCTGTTCCTCTCGGCGCCCTATGTATACTAGCCGTTACCCCTCCACCGTTCCTCTCCTGGTGTCTTCGGTGAGGCCGTCGCGGCGGCTACTGGAGGTGATGGGGGAAGCGGCGTCTGGGTCTGAAACGGGGTCTGCAGTCTCCCTGCTGCCGCCGTCAGGGGCGGTCCTCGATCTCTCCAGGCTGAGTGCAGCTTTCCAAGCCTGACTAAGTTGAAGGCCGCTGTCTTTATTAATTAGATCGTCCTGTAGTCAGTTTTCGATGGCCTCTTTAGTAACGCAGTCCCAGAGTACTTTTGTTTTTTCATAGTCCATAGTATGGCCAGTCTTTATACAATGGTCAGCCACGGCTGATTTAGTGGCCTGGCGTAATTCGGTATGGCGTTTGTGTTCGCGGTACCTCTCTTCTACAGTGCGGACTGTCTCCCCAATGTATGATTTTCCGCACTGACAGGGAATTTGATAAACGCCTGGTTTTCGAAGGCCTAGGTCATATTTCACTGAACCCAGTAGAGTCAAGGTTTTTGCGATCAGGATGGACTTCAAGCAGAATTGCAGCACCTAGAGACAACATTTCGGAAAAATGGGTACAACCAGAAGCAAATAAGACACGCACTCAGACAGACTGTGCCAAGAGAACAAGAAACAGAAGAACACAAGTCGTTGGCGTGCATTCCGTTTGTCGGAAACACCTCAAGAAAAATCGGCGGAATCCTGGGGAAACGCAATGTGAAATGTGTATTCCGACCCCCGGCAAAAACCTTGACTCTACTGGGTTCAGTGAAATATGACCTCAGCCTTCGAAAACCAGGCGTTGATCAAATTCTCTGTCAGTGCGGAAAATCATACACTGGGGAGACAGTCCACACTGTAGAAGAGAGGTGCCGCGAACACAAGCGCCATACTGAATTACGCCAGGCCACTAAATCAGCCGTGGCTGACCATTGTATAAAGAGTGGCCGTACTATGGACTATGAAAAAACAAAAATACTCTGTCAATCCTCCTACTTCTCGGACTGCGTTACTAAAGAAGCCATCGAACTCTGACTACAGGACGATCTAATTAATAAAGTTGGTCTTCAACTTTGTCAGGCTTAGAATCCTGCACTCAGCCTGGAGAGAAAGATGCGGTCCCAGAGATCGAGGACCGCCCCCGACGGCGGCAGCAGGGAGGCTGCAGACCCCAGTTCAAACCCAGGCGCCGTTTCCCCCACCACCTCCAGTAGCCGCCGCGCCTGTCGCACCAAAGACACCAGGAGAGGAACGGTGGAGGGGGTAACGGCTAGTATATATAGGGTGCCGAGAGGAACAGCACAGCATTCGTCAGGAACCACCTGAAGATGGCAGCGTGTAGGTCTGCCGAAATATTGTGGAGAAATTACGACGCTACCCGGTCGGATACTCGAGAACTGGTCAAATTAGAAACTTCCTGGCAGATTAAAACTGTGTGCCCGACCGAAACTCGAACTCGGGACCTTTGCCTTTCGCGGGCAAGTGCTCTACCATCTGAGCTACCGAAGCACGACTCACGCCCGGTCCTCACAGCTTTACTTCTGCCAGTATCTCGTCTCGTACCTTCCAAACTTTACAGAAGCTCTCCTGCGAACCTTGCAGGACTAGCACTCCTGAAAGAAAGGATATTGCGGAGACATGGCTTAGCCACAGCCTGGGGGATGTTTCCAGAATGAGATTTTCACTCTGCAGCCGAGTGTGCGCTGATATGAAACTTCCTGGCAGATTAAAACTGTGTGCCCGACCGAGACTCGAACTCGGGACCTTTGCCTTTCGCGGGCAAGTGCTCTACCATCTGAGCTACCGAAGCACGACTCACGCCCGGTCCTCACATTTTTACTTCTGCCAGTATCTCGTCTCCTACCTTCCAAACTTTACAGAAGCTCTCCTGCGAACCTTGCAGGACTAGCACTCCTGAAAGAAAGGATATTGCGGAGACACGGCTTAGCCACAGCCTGGGGGATGTTTCCAGAATGAGATTTTCACTCTGCAGCCGAGTGTGCGCTGACATGAAACTTCCTGGCAGATTAAAACTGTGTGCCCGACCGAGACTCGAACTCGGGACCTTTGCCTTTCGCGGGCAAGTGCTCTACCATCTGAGCTACCGAAGCACGACTCACGCCCGGTACTCACAGCTTTACTTCTGCCAGTATCTCGTCTCCTACCTTCCAAACTTTACAGAAGCTCTCCTGCGAACCATGCAGGACTAGCACTCCTGAAAGAAAGGATATTGCGGAGACATGGCTTAGCCACATCCTGGGGGATGTTTCCAGAATGAGATTTTCACTCTGCAGCGGAGAGCTTCTGTAAAGTTTGCGGACGACCACTGGCCTGTTGAAATATGACGCCACAATCTGTCACATGAGATGTAACCCATGAGGACGCAGAATGTCTCTGACATTCCGGTGTGTCGTCAGAGCTGGCCCATCATTTCCAGCCACTACAGGATGGCTTCCCACAGCACTGCTGCGCCTCTGCAAAGTGTTTGAGCCCTCCCGTTGCCATCACTATACTCACCATTAGTGCACAACTGCGATTCGTCGCTGAACACAGTGTGACGCAATTCAGAAGTAGTCCGTGCTTCCCGGTCAGGGCAACACTCCAAATGCAGCCGTTGGTGTTGCGACGTTAGCGGCAGCCTACAAGTGTGACGCAACTCGAACCAGAGGTGTGGGAAGACGCAGAACGCTGCAGGGCTTCCACTTCCTAGGAGGCGCAGTTTTGAAGGGTTTGTGATCTGCTTCGTATCTGAAACAGGGGTGTTGCTTTGTGGTGGTCACCAGTGGTCAACCGGAACCTTGACAACGAGCGTGGCTGCCCTCAAGTTCTCACGCAGTCCAATATCGGGCCACTGTCGTGTCCGAACACACAATAGAACTGGATATTTCGCGATTTAACCACCTGGCCAAATCGAAAACTAAAATGATGTCCCTTTCATGCTCTGTCAAATGGTGATAACTCTGTTCCACACAAGTATGCGGCATCTCCGCGTGTTTCACAGCGATCACTGTACATCCCCTTGAAAGGTATATGTTGTGTTGGCAGAAGAGCCAACACCGTGTTACGAGAGGAGGCCGAAATGCACGCGTTTTAGCTCACGCGGGCTGGCGTGAGGAGGGAAGAACTATACTGACGTGAGGTCTGGAACATGACAAGGAATTAGAATGCAGAAAGCGGTCGTAATTAGTTTGATACTTAACTTTAATCCTTTAATGATGAATGTCGCTCTTGACGGTACATGATTCACAATATTATCTGTTCAGAATACATTCTTGAAGATAGTACTTATAGTAACTGGATATGGCGCCTCGCTAGGTCGTAGCAAATGACGGAGCTGAAGGCTATGCTAAACTATCGTCTCTGCAAATGAGAGCGAATATAGGCAGTGAGCCATCGCTAGCAAAGTCGGCTGTACAACTGGGGCAAGTCCTAGGGAGTCTCTCTAGACTACACCTGCCGTGTGGCGGCGCTCGGTCTGCAGTCACTGATAGTGGCGACACGCGGGTCCGACGTATACTAACGGACCACGGACGATTTAAAGGCTACCACCTAGCAAGAGTGGTGTCTGGCGGTGACATCACAGTATGTGCCAGGGTCTGATCAGGGTAGCTCCGGAAAATTGTCGGTAGTTGCCAACCACAAGATGGAACGAGTATAATATCTTTTAGTAGGAGAATCTTTGATGGTTAAGAGAGCCGGGCGAGTGCAGTAAAAAACCGAGGAGTCACTGGTAAGTGCCCGGAGGAAGCAGACGTGTGCAAACACCTTTAAGGTAGGAGTCGCAGCTAGGTGCCTGGAGGAAGCAGACAAGAAGTGACAGCGTTAAGGTAGGTCGCTGCCCCTGACCAAACTTGAGCACGTAAATGAGAGAAGATATATAATCATTTAAAAATGGTTTTTGTTAGATAATGTTCAGAGTTAGGATTTGTACGTCCAAGGTTTGACGCAGTTAAAATTTTTTGTAAGAGTGATTTGTGCTACGAAAATTTTTGAAATAGTACGTTTTCTGTATGACTTAAAATTTTAACAATATGTATATTGAGATCAACATTGTGTTTAAATCTAACATCCTGAATCATAATCCACATCCTTTGCTTGTACTGAATATGAAAATGAGTAGTAAACTGAAGTTACCCACCAATGAAAGAACCAAGTAAACATCATGGCCAAAAGTTAATTTTCCAGTACCATCTTAATGCCATTGCACAAGGGGCATTATTCTCTTAAACTTGATTGCTGAGTCAAATACATGTTGCATTTCTGGCAAAATGGAGGAGTGCAAGAAACGAGTTTACAGACGCAGTCAGATGCAGGTTTGCTGAATAAATAATTTAGAACAATCTTATCACAGATACTTTCACTGAATAAAAGGTTACAATTTTGGTTAGATTCTTTCACTGTCCCTTCCAAACTCTGTCAGATGCTGATAACTCTGTTTCACACAAGTACGCAGCATCTCCGCGTGTTTCACAGCGACCACTGTACATCCCCTATGAGGACTGGTAACAATACAATATTCATCGTGAAAACTGGGGAAGCGGTAATTTTCTCGGCATCTTGCACACATTATAAACGCCGTATTTCTGTAGTCAGACGTTTCTTTTAAATTCTGCATAGGAAAACAGACTTGACGTACGTTCACAAAAGTTTCACTCTCATCGCACAGCTTGGAAATAAACCACGAGTAACGCATAATTTCGCCAAATATTGGCGAGAATAGCTAATGATGTTCAGTGGAAAGTATTTTGATGCAATCTTCTTGAGATGTGGTTTCCATTTTTCTCTCGATGAGATACGAGCAGCTTTTTGTTGAAATATGAGTTGCCAAGAGCGCTCTTGCGGTCTGCTTTTGGGGGACTCATGTCAATAGTGCTCGTTCATTTTGAAAAATCTCGTCCTGTAATTGCGGATTTGTTTGCCTAGCTTGCGAGTCAGTTAAAAGAAGAAATTTGATCTCCTGCACGTAGAGCTTCATCATCTCCGTCAAAAAAATTTTTTTCCCAGATTTTGACGAAGTAATCGCGAGACTCCTATATTTTTAAGGTTCTCTGTCAGTCGTTAAAAACGGAGCCGTTTTGCGTTCGCTTTGTTGTCCGTCTGTTTGTCGGTCTGACTGTTAGAAACCCTTTTTCTTGGGAACGGTAAGACGTAACGAGTGGAAATAAATTTCACATACAGACCCCTTGCTGGTGTAAAACATTAAAGTCAGTGCAATCAAAAGATACGGCCATTTATGTCACATATTTTGATACTGGTAAAGTCACTCATTGAAACCTGTAGGGTGCTTCTCGTTGGCCTGGAATCAGAAAATTTGCCAAAAAGGAAGGTTTCGTAGTACCTCCATAGGAAAAAAAACGAAAACCGTAAGTTTGCAATTATATCACACGAAGAAATTCTTTTTGTCTGTTAAGGCTCATTTTTTCTCAAGAACGGGTAGAGGGGTGGTTGAAATCTCTGTCACATATTGAGGTCTATAGTCCCTCGGTGATATAATAAATGTAAGCTTGTAAGTCGAGGCAAAAAAAGATTCGGCCATTTAGGTCATATGTTTTGATACTCGCAAACTCTCTCATGAATCACTAAGGGTTTCAAGGAGCGATTACTGTTTCATATACGGCTTCAAACGTCGTGTCTACCAGCAGTAATCGCTACTGGATACATGATGATCGACAAATTCCGAAACGCGTCAGCTGAGAAATAAAGTTATTCCTCACCTGGTGTTATACCATCGCGACCAAGTCAATCTGAATGCAGAACTACTGATTATAATAATAATGGTCGCCTTCCTCCTGCATGACTGTAAGTCACATTTGTCGTATTGAAATGAAACCTTCTCTAAAATCTTGGAATTTCTGCGACCGATATTTTCCCAGTAACAATGTCGATAAAAAGCAAAAATGTTCGAAATTCCCGATTCCCCGGGACGGATGAACTGTGCGTATGCGGCCGGCCGAAGTGGCCGTGCGGTTAAAAGGCGCTGCAGTCTGGAACCGCAAGACCGCTGCGGTCGCAGGTTCGAATCCTGCCTCGGGCATGGATGTTTGTGATGTCCTTAGGTTAGTTAGGTTTAACTAGTTCTAAGTTCTAGGGGACTAATGACCTCAGCAGTTGAGTCCCATAGTGCTCAGAGCCATTTGAACCATTTTTGTGCGTATGCACAATTATGTTTGTACGGAAACCACCTCAACACGCAAGTCCTACTCGCACGTGGCCAATTCTTATTATTAATTACGGCCGTACGTCTGGGAACCGTGATTGTGTGGAATAATTAATTCATATTTACTACTACAAATCACTGTTATTTGTTCTATTTTATTTTTTACGCAATGCAAGGCGTTTCGATCATTCTCTACCCATCGTCAGGCGTTGATGCATACAGCAAATAGTAATTTATTTTAAGAAACAATTTCCTGTTCGCACAAATGCCTGAAGATGGCCAGAACGTGCTCGAAACGCGTTGAGTTATATTAAACTAAACATAAAACAAGTAAAAGTGACAACAAATAAACAATTACTCCTATATTCTGCAGTACATTCAACTAACGTTTTTTCAGTCATCGGCCTAAGTAGCCAGTGTTCTCTGCTGGGCGTACCTAGACTGTAGGCAACAATTTTCCAGCGGTCTATACGAGAGGGTTACTTCGTTCATTTTGTGTCTTGCAATATAAATAATGTAACTGACTTTGTGTTCTGCCGTACGGCAGGTCTTGTCATGCGGGAAGCCCCGTCAGGGCGGTCCACCGCATGAGCGTCTAGGGAAGTGATTCCAGCGGTGGTTTCCCGTTGCCTTGCACTGATGATGATGAAATGTTAATGAGGACAACACAACACCCAGTCCCTGAGTGGAGAAAATCACCGACCCAGCTGGGAATCGAATCCGGGCCCCCTGGCGTGGCAGACCGCCGCGCTGACCACTAAGCTATCGGGGCAGACTATAAATAATGTAAAACTTCAAAATTAAAAAAATGTTCCTTATGGGAACTAGACCGCAACACCCTCTGATTAACGTTCTGTACTATGACTATTCGTCTGACGAAGCACGTGTGTTTTCTCAGATTGGTACCCGGTGCATTTCTGGTCCCTGCTGTACACGGGACGAGGTGCGGGTGTTCCGCACGGCGAGGTGCCGGCCATATGGCGCGGGCGCATCTCGTCGACAGCCGGTGGACGGCCGGGCCGTCTCGCTCCGTCTGCGCTGAATGGCGACCCAGCGGCGAGTGTGAAATTCCGCGACAGCCGGCTCTTCTCGGGCGTCGCACGCGATTTCGCCCTCCAAAGCTGCCTTGGGCGTCGTGTGGTGCGCTCCATTAACACCCACAGGGGTCGCAACACGAGCTCCCGCCGTACGCGATCACCTTTCCTGTACCCAAGCCGACAGATACCTTCCTTTCTTCCGTCGTCGGCGCTTCCTGTCATACAACCAGGTTACACACTCGCTGCAGTGACCAGACGGCTGTGCTCCAAACGTCCGCTCTTACAAATATCTTCCTCAAGGCACAATTACCACACTCCCATGCGAGACTACGTCACGCACTGCTTCGCAGACGTAATCGGAAGCATTTCTCAGACCCGGATTATTTCTCTGCTACACTAACTAATCAGTCTAACAAGGGGACGGCGCACATCCTGTTCGTTATCACAGATGTGAACGCTCCAGATCCTCGAGCCTTTTTCTTTTTTTAAGCATTTTTTCGCATGTCGGGCGAGGCATGAGCTACTTACGTTATCAATGTCGTGAAGCTGCAGTTGACGCAATGCAAACAGTACAGAACGTTGCATAAAAAGTTCTCGGTTTACCTGCCGCGTCAAATTTGGATAAAATCCCAAGCTTTCGATGACTACCTCCGTCATCTTCGTCAGGAGTAAAACTGACTGTCGTGGACCGGTGAGGCTTCCGCTTTTATAAGCAGTGGACGGCTTCTCATTGGCTCAATGACGTCACGGTGAAAACGGCGCGTACAGAGATGGCGGCCTCTATGTCCTTAGACTTTGTTTGCGCACTTTATCCAGCGTTGCTTGCTGCGCCATCCATCGGAATAACTCAAAAATGTTTGTTGACATCGTAAAGCAAATGAGGATAGGTCCGCATGACGTCATGATCAGCCTCGATGTGGTGTCCTTGTTTACAAAGGTACCGGTGGAAGATCCGTTAAAACTGCTGGCTGCTCATTTCTGTCCTGAAATACTGAAGTTATTTCGACACACTTTGACGACCACCAGTTTTTTTTATTTTTCTTTTTTTTTATGGTGGAAAATATTATGAAATGACTGACGGAACAGCCATGGGTTCGCCACTATCACCAGCCATAGCTAACATTTTCATGGAGGATTTCGAAAAACGAGCGTTGAACATTGCTCCCTTACGTCCGTCCTGCTTCATCAGGTATGTTGACGATACATTTTTAACCTGGCCACATGGCAATGAAGCACTGCAGCAGTTTGTTGATCATTCGAATGGAATACACCAGAACATAAGATTTACAGTGGAGGTGGAGAAGGATGGGAAGTTACCCTTCTTAGATGTGCTGGTGGAGCGAAAATCAGATGGACGTCTCGGACATTCTGCGTACAGAAAACTGACGCATACAGATTTATATCTAAATCCGAGTAGTTTTCACCACCCAGCTCAAAAGAGAGCTATGCTGAATACCTTGGTATCTTGGTACACAGAGCAAGGACTATTTCGGACAAGGACCATCTCGGCTCCGAGATTAACCATCTGACGACGGTATTCAGAAAAAATGGATATTCCGTGATATCAGATCTACTCTGGCGAAGAAACCTTGGAAGGACGCTGTTCGAACAGATCAAGAGGACCAACATATCGCGCGGCTATCATTCTGCGGTGCAACGACCAGCAAGATCGGCAGAGTCCTGAGCCGGCAGGGAATCAGACCAGTCTTCCGGCCACCCAGGAAGATTAAGGAAATGCTGCGACCCGTGAAAGATAATCTTGGCCTGAGAGTACCGGGAATTTACAGCATTCCTTGCTAGTTTGGCAAAAATTATGTGGGTCAGTCTATAAGAACTGTTGCCGATCTGTGTGTGGAACATCAGCGTCGCTTGAAATACAGGTATCTAGAAAAATCTGCGGTGGCTGAGCACAGTTTGTTCAATAAACATAAGATTTTATTTGATGTAACAAGAATACTTGGTCACGCTTCAAACTATTGGGACTCTGTCATTAGGGAAGCAGTTGAAATTAGACTCTGTGACAATAATTTCAACAGAGACTCCGGATATGCACTCAGTAATGCATGGAAGCGCGCAATTGATAAAGAAAGAGCGCAGAGGGAGACTTCTTACATTTCTCGCAGTTCTCCGACTGTTGCGATGGATGGCGCTGCAAGCAACGCTGGATAAAGCGCGCAAACAAAATCGATGGACGTAGCGGCCGTCACCTCTGTACGCACCGTTTCACCGTGACGTCATCCAGCCAATGAGAAGCCGTCCACTGCTTATAAAAGCGGAAGCCTCACCGGTCCACGACAGTCAGTTTTACCCCTGACGAAGATGACGGAGGTAGTCATCGAAAGCTTGGGATTTTATCCAAATTTGACGCGGCAGGTAAACCGAGAACTTTTTATGCAAGGACTCCGTTGCGAAAGCCTTCGCAGTCATAGTACCGAACGTTAATCAGAGGGTCTTGCGGTCTAGTTCCAGTAAGGAACATTTTTTAATTTTGAAGTTTTACATTATTTATAGTCTGCCCCGATAGCCGAGTAATAAGCTAGCTATTTGATTATGGCAACTTCCATTTATCGGCTAATAGCGAGATGTGTCGCCTATCGTTCGTTTCTGTAACATTTTCGAAGACTGATGTAAATTTGTTCTCATAGTTAATCACCATTTGGAGAATACGCAACATCCTCACGTCCTGTTTCCTTGTACTGTCGGTCCGCCCCGGTAGCTGAGTGGTCAGCGTGACAGACTGTCAATCCTAAGGGCCCGGGTTCGATTCCCGGCTGGGTCGGAAATTTTCTCCGCTCAGGGACTGGGTGTTGTGTTGTCCTAATCATCATCATTTCATCCCCATCGACACGCAGGCCGCCGAAGTGGCGTCAAATCGAAAGACCTGCACCAGGCGAACGGTCTACCCGACGGGAGGCCCTAGCCACACGACATTTCCATTTCCTTGTACTGTCGTCACAGACTCGGCCTCGCCGCAATGGGAACACCTGTTCCCGTCAGATCACGTAAGTTAAGCGCTGTTGGGCTTGGCTAGCACTTGGATGGGTCACGGGCTCTGGTCACGAAAACTTACAACGACCGGGACCTGACCACATGGCCCTCCATATCCCCAACTAGCGACGCCTATCGGCAGAGCATAATATGGCGGTGGCTACCGTTGGGCCTCACGAGGCCTGTTCGGACAACAAGAATTCCACCAACGAAGTTTGAGAGGTTAAGTCCAAAACGAAAATAGTCGAGTAAACATGGGCTCTAAAATCCTTACTTCAAACACTTGTTCACATTCCCTCCTGTGAAACAAATCACTTCCAGTGAAAGCTCTATGATTTTCATATTTTGAGAAGTGCTGGTACGAAGCTACACTACAAAAATTATCCATCAAATTTCGACTCTAAAGAAGATACCTAAGAGCTAAGAGCATTTGTCCACCTTTTTGAGCCGTGGTTGCTGTTCGCCCCGCAGCGCGTAGTGTAAAGCAGTCGTCCTCCGTTTCTGGCGGTGGCGCCGCTGTGGCAATCGCAGCTTTGGTGTCTCCCTCTGGTGGGACAGGGGAAAGGTTGCCTGTTCACGTGCATTTAAGGGGCGCTATGAGCTCGCTAGTGGGGAGTCTGGTGAGTTGGTCAGCCGGTCAGTGTGGGGCAGTCAGTGTCTGTCTGTCGTCCGGAGTGCTAGTATGAGTTAGGCCGCCAGTCTGCTCGAGTTTGCTTAGGCAGTGGTCATTGGCGGTTGGATCGATCGGTTGGTCCGTCGCGCACTGAGACACGAGATGACTTGTCCGCCTTGAGCGTCGGCGCATGTGAGGTCCCCACGTGGGCAGCGCCGTATAGAAAGGGGTAGTGGCTTCGCGGTCGACACGAGAGCAATAGGAGTCAACCCACGACATCGGGCTGGCCGGGGCGAGCTGCGACGCCGTGAGACAGGAGATCGGCGCGCCTTCTGCGTCCGTTGAAACGGCTGGCAGCGGACGGTTCGGGAGAGCGTTTTGGGGGTGCTGCGCCAAGTCTTTTCCAGAAATCGCAGTTATTAGAAGTTAAGTGATTAGTGAGATATTGATTCAGTTACTTGTTAAATTCTACTTGTGTTCTTGGTCAGTCTCTCGTCCCCAGCTTGCTCGTCTGTCTCTCGTTCGCATTTGTTAGGCAGTTAGTGTCTGTCGGTCTGCCGTACGTTAATAGCTGCCTCTGTCATGTTTGTCGGATTCGGTGTTAACGAATTTATTGCTTAGAGGCCGAATTATTGAAATATGTTTTTATCTTGCCTATCATTTTGCGAGGTGATATATGTGTAATGTAGAGCATGTTGTACATTTTATGTAAGTTTGCATTTTATGGGTTTTATTTAAATAGTCATTTTAGGTTATCAGGTTGCCACCCTTTCACCGTAAGAGTCCTTTAAAAAAATTGCACTTTCGGTGGCAAATAATTTGAGTGTTGTACCATTGCCATCCCTCTCACGGGATTCATAGTTACGTGTTTGTGTGAGTTGTTAAAATTTTTTTGTTTAAAGTAATCTCGTGTGTTGTAGTGTACTCTTTCAGACATTATTGTGAGCTGTCATGACTACGGCCGTGTTGAAAGGGTGCAGGCAAGCTTCTCAGCCCCAATGCTCATACTGTTAATATTGTTCTTTCTGTCTCTAAATGCCGGCCTGGGTGGCCGAGGGGTTCTAGGCGCTACAGTCTGGAACCGCGCGACCACTGCGGTCGCAGTTTCGAATCCTGCCTCGGGCATGGATGTGTGTGATGTCCTTATGTTAGTTGGGTTTAAGTAGTCCTAAGTTCTAGGGGACTGGTGACCTCAGATATTAAGTCCCACAGTGCACAGAGCCATTTGAACTATTTTGTCTCTAAATAAAATTGTAACTTGATATTTCGAGGGTGCTTTTCTGCTTGTAATTTTAAATCTGTTTCTGAAGAAGCTTTTGGGAATAAAATTCACATTTGTTAAAAGTAATTTCATTTTCCATCAGTTACTTCCTGGCAACTTCTTCCACGCTCACCTAATGTGATGAAATGTGTTAATGTTCTTGATGAATCGCTAGTAAATAAATTCTTTAAGAAAAGATTTTGAAAGCAAATTCACGGTTCACTTCTCTACTATGAAACACATATCTTCCGTGACAAGTGCTCGTAGCTCTTAAGATATGCATTTTCCATATGTATATTGTTGCGGTGTGTAGCTGGAGTCAGTCCAAATACTACTCATCCGGTCTTTCATGCGTCTTCAAGTGTCAACAGAAAGTGTCGATTAGTTTCCCGTTTCAAACAAACATATTTTTAGAGCGGAATTTTATGTGCCCATTCGATAGAGCGATACGAAATAAGTGTGATGCAACACTTTTTTTAAATATGTACCGGGTAGTCAAAAAGTCAGTATAAATTTGAAAACTTAATAAATCACGGAATAATGTAGATAGAGATGTACAAATTGACACACATGCTTGGAATGACATGGGGTTTTATTAGCACCAAAAAAATACACACGTTCAAAAAATGTCTGACAGATGGTGCTTCATCTGATCAGAATAGAAATAATTAGCATAATAAGTAAAACAAAGCAAAGATCATGTTGTTTATAGGAAATGCTCAATATCTCCACCATCATTCCTCAACAATAGCTCTAGTCGAGGAATAATGTTGTGACCAGCACTGCAAAGCGTGTTCGTAGTTATGGTGAGGCATTGGCGTCGGATGTTGTCTTTCAGCATCCCTCGAGATATCGGTCGATCACGATACACTTCCGACTTCAGGTAACCCCAAAGCCAATAATCGCACGGACTGAGGTCTGGGGACCTTGGAGGCCAAGCTTGACGAAAGTGGCGGCTAAGCACACGATCATCACCAAACGACGCGCGCAAGAGATCTTTGATGCGTCTGGCAATACTTTTTTTCGTTCTAATAAATCCCCATGTCATTCCAAGCATGTGTGTCAATTTTTACCTCTCTATCTACATTATTCCATGGTTAATTAAGTTTTCAAATTTATACTGACTCTATGATCACCCGGTATTATCGGGAACAGCAGAAACACGAAAAACAGCCAGTAGTCCAACAGCGACTGAGCAGCGCCGCTGCTTGGTAGTAGCAGTCAGCACGGGCCAGGGCGTTGCTGTCGCCGGCACAGTCCATTTGTACCCCATAAGAGACTCGAATGACGAGTGTTCGATTAAAAGGGCAGCGACAGAGCCTCGTGAGTCGAACCGCCCAGCGTACGCGGACATAGAGTTAGGAGGCGGCTTCACAGAACCCGCTGGTGAGCTTGTTACGCATAGACGGAGCTCATTTCTGATACCTGATGTACAGCTCGTCAAGTCACCAGCAGCCACGACTGGATTCTTGGAGCAGTGTTGTAACCAAACGCAATGATTAATCACTCAAAGAGGTATTAAAGGGTGGAAATATGCAAAGAAATAGCAAAAATGTGGAGACCTAGCGGGATGGCATCTGCATAAGTTGATGGTACCAGAGGTTGTTGAGAGTTGGAGCATCACGCAACGTTTGAATATATTAAATAACGTGACTACAGAAGAAAACGAATGGGTAGCTTTGAAAGATGAAAAAGCAAAGCGAGCAGATGGAAAAGGTAAAGTCATATAAATTCTTGGAAAATGCAGGAGAAACTAAATTCAATTGACAAAAACAGAAGATATAAAAATGTATCAAATGAAGAGGACGCAACGGCATTCGGATGCTTAAAAAATGAGACTGACAGGAAGTTCAGTATGACGGAGCATGAATGGTTAAAGAAAAAGACGCAATGCCTTAGCCTTAGAAGCATGTATGAAAGATCGCAGAGGTAGATGCTGTCTACAAACAATGTTAAAGAGATCTTTCGAGGAAGGAATAGCAGTTGTATGAATATCAAGAGCTCAGATGGCAAGACCATATTAATGAAAGAATGGAAGCTGAAACGAGCATGGAGTGTGCAACAGCGCTATACAAGGGAGATGAATGTAATGTTGTCTAAAGAGAAGGGTAAGTAGATGAAGATATTATGTTTGAAGATACAATTACGTCAGAAGAAGTTGACAGACCACTAAGTGGAAATATGAGCCCTGGAGCAGACAACATTCCCTTACAAATAGTGAGGTCGTCGGGAGAGCGATGACGTAATTATCTCACCTGGCATGCAAAATGTATGAGAGAGACGCAATACCCTCAAACTTGCATCACGGGATCGTGGGCTCGATTACCGACCGGGTTGGGTATTTTCTCCGCCCGTTGACTGGGTGTCGGTGCTGTCCTCATAATTTCATCATCATTCGTAAAAGTGGCGAGATTCGAATGTGTAAAGATTGGGAATTTCTACGAGAGCTGATAACCGCGCAGTTGAGCTCCCCACAACCCTATCATCATCGTCATCGTCATCAAACTTGCACAAGAATATAATAATTTCATTTTCAAAGAAGGCTGGTGATTGACGTTAATACTGACGAGTCACCTGTGTTGACTACAGAACACTAACCCAAATTATTTATGGGAGAATGGAATGGCTGTCAGAAGCCGACCTTGGCAAGATCATTTTGAGTTCAGGAGAAACGAAGAAATACGTGAGATCATACTGGCCGCACGACGTATCTTAGAAGACAGGTACGAGAAAGACAATCTTACATTTATAGCATTTATAAATTTAGAAGTGCTCGGTTTAAAAAGAGTGTGAGACAGGAATGTTCAATCTTTACATCAAAGAAGCAATGATGGAACTGAAAGAAAAGTTCAAGGGTAGGATTAGAATTCAACGTTAAAGGACAACAATGATATGATTCGCTGGTGACATTGCTATCCTTAGTGAAAGTAAACAAGAAGCACAGGATTTGTCGAACGGAACGAACAGTCCAGTGTGTGCGGAATATGGTGCAACGTAAAATAGGTAATGCCAGACACTTTAATGACTGAAGGACGCAGACTTGGATTTGTGCGTAGCTGTATGTTGACCATCGGATGTGAACCCTCTTAGAAGCGAATGGCTGTCGTATCAGGAAGAGACGAGCACTCGTAGCTCACGTGTGGAGCTGAAGCCTCGCACGTGCTCATTCTTACTTTTCATTCGTCCGCCCCTCTTCCAGCAGCTCACAATGGAGCATGCCCTCGAGAAAGCGATATGGCTGTCGGGGCAAACAGTGCTTCATTGTCTGACGTCATTCTCGAAGAGTGGAAGGGCAGTCCACAGAAATCTCGTAGAATTTCCGCGTTCTACGCAGACGACGCGAGTAGTTCGCGTTTTACAATAGCGAGCGGGAGAATCGTCGGTGCGAAATCCCTTTTCCGCCGGATGAACACGTTTTGAGTCGCGGCCAGCGCCGGTAAGCGCGAGGGACACCCTTTTCCCGGATCGCGGTTTTTATATTTATTGTCAGACTGCGGTTTTTGTGCGATAAGCGCCGCTCCCAGGCGAGGGCCAGTCCGCTAATAGACTAGACGAGACGTGATGTCCCTTTGTACGGCGCGACCGCCACGTCTTCCCCCTATACCTACCTTTTTTCGGTTGGGCCGTTTTTTTCTACCCCTCTTCCCGGCGATCGAAAAAGCGGCGGACGCAAGGGGTAGAGGACACCCCTGGCCAGCTGCGTCCTCAGAATCTGGCCGCGGTCAACAATGCCACCCGCGCTTTTTATTCCTTTTATCGTCCACCTCCTAATTCTTTCCAGGTTAGGCCCGCTGCGGTTCTTTCTGTCCGACAGAGATAGAGGACGGAGAAAAGACGAAGGGATGTGACTGGGAGGGGGAGTTTCCTAAGAAGGACCACCACCATGGACGCTTCGGCAGAGGAGGGAGGAAAAAAACGCTGGGCCCGTGACCTGGGCCGGTCTGGGGCCAGATGGCTATCAGCGCGTCCTGGCAGGGTCGCCTAAAGCCATCAAACGCGCACCACCATCCCTTCTGTTGGCAACTCGCAGTGGCCGACCTGTGTGCGTGGTTCAAAGTATAGAAATACCTAATCCCTATGTTAGTCATAACTGTACTTAATGAAAGTAGGTTCTCAGTTTTATTCATTTTATATGGATGTTATTTGAGGGCTATAATGTACCATAAAATTTTAATGAAATACTACATACCGGAACAGTCACTTGATGCTAGTACTTTATTAGCACGATGCGTATCGGCAGCTTGCTGCCATCATCATGTGCGTTTAGAGTTACTTTTACATTGTGATTAATAAGAAGTGAGGTTAGTTTCGTTTGCGTGTGCGTCAATGTACACACTACAACATTTTGATTTTGCACATCAGGCGTCTTTTTCGCCGCATAACTTCTCTGGCACACTCAGAAAACTAACCTCACTTCATATTAATTACAATATAAAAGTAACTGTAAATACACGCGATACTGGCAACATGCTGCCGAAATGTGTCTTGCTAACAAAATATTAGTAACAGATGACTTGCAATTTATCTTATTTCATAAAAAAATTGGTTCTGATGTAAAATTATAGGCTCTTTCGACCAATACATAAAATTACTTGAAATTTTTTCTTTCTATAGCAAATTTTTAAAATCATATTTACTTTATTAGCTTTATTCGTGAGGTTTAAGTTTTTGTGTTTGGTTTGTCATTTAGAAATTACCTTCAGCCCTCTTAATATTTATTGGCACTCAGAACAAAACGACATGTTGGCAATGACATAAAAGATTTTGTGAGGAAGATAGCTTCTGTAAACTCATCCTACAAAGTCTGATGTGAGACCTCTGCCCATCTATATTTTGACACTTTTTTCTGTTTCTTTTTCACTTTCAAGGTTGTTATTAACGAAATCAGACATAGAGTTTGAAGATATTGTATGTTCCACGTCAACGCCCGTAGCTAAGAAGAGAATTGACTGTGGCTCTTACACAGATTTTAGTAACACGTATGCTGTGCATAAGCTCACCACGTCGCATCAGTTTACCCCTCCCCGCACCCTCTCGTCAACGTAGCGAAACAAATCCTGGCAGCCTCTGCTTCGGCGATCTGGTCGTCTAACATCTTCAAGTTACCATTTATACAGACAGCCCCACCCATTGCCGAAGGGGGACTGGGTTTGCGCAGTCCTCTTGTCCAGGGGTTCCGTATACCATTAGTAATACATCAAGATATTTCAGGTGGTTCGCGTACAAGTAAAGAAAGCACGAACTGAAATAAGTAAAATTATTCTCTTGCTTTACTTTATTTTTAAGATTAAATGATTAAAAACTGATTGATGACAGTGTCAAATGATTGATGACAAAGGAAATGAATTTACCTCAGAACGATTATTTCGGACTGTCTGCAGTACACAGGAAGGTCGGATTATACCCTCCCCACCCTCAAACCCCTCATTAATTTAAACGTTCATAATATTCAAATGTTCAAACGTCTATGAATTCCTAAGGGACCAAACTGCTGAGGTCATCGGTCGCTAGACTTACACACTACTTAAACTAACATATGCTAAGAACAACACACACACACCGTGACAAGGCGCCTCAAAGCGCACTGCCACGCCTCGCAGCCCTTCATTAGTCGACGGTGTGTTAGCCACGAAAGATTCGTCTTGTTTTGACGTTTGCGATATTTTTATCGGGTCTTGTCGCTAGTTGTTCGAAAGCTTTCGTGCCTCTTTGTCATCACTGCAAACTTATGTGGTGTGCAAACAGTAGTTACTACTCAGTGAACCGTTTATTCTTGTTATTGTGGCTTTCCTCGGCATTACGTTAAATAACATCGTGATACGAAGAAAGCTAGCATCTGGGACCCCTGCGTCAGTCGTGGCTCAGCTTTCCACACCTCTCTCCACCTTAGTATTTGTATAAAAGTGAACAAGTTAAAGTGTTGCACCCAAATGATGTCAGTCTTTTTTTTTGTGTGAGTCAACAGTCTTCTGAGCAGTTTCAAGCAGCCCACCACGAATTCCTCTTCTGTGCCTACCTTTTCGTCTCAGAGTAGCAATTGCAATCTACGTCCTCAATTATTTAATCGTTGTATTCCAATTTCTGTCGTCCTCTATAGTTTTCATCCTCTAGTAATGGGCAGTGACAAAAAGTTATTGAACCCCATGCTCTAGTTTATATCAATCTTATATAGGCCTACTTCAGATTTATTGTCATTTTGTTGTCAGGTACTACAAATTGTGTACCTAAAACCTTGTTCAGCGGCTCTAGCTCACTCGACATGTCTTCGCCAATATTCTCTTACCCACAGCGTTGGCAGGTTGCATGTGGGAGGAATCCCTTCACCGTTACAGAACTCTCTGATAACAACAAGTGTTTCAGTATCCACCAGTACATCCACTTTACGGGAGTCACCATTCACGGACTGGAGAAGACTGACTGGATTGAAGAATTTGTATCGTTTTGGTACTGTGACGCGCTCTTGCTAAGTTAAAAAGGAAAATAGGGGCCCAAAAATCGATCGTACCACCATTTTGAGAGCTTAATCACGCTTAATTAAGAGTCTTCTCAGGAATGTCGGTCTAGCTGGTCGTTCATACTAATGTGTTTCTGGACGCTACCAATATCCCTCCTACATTTTCGACAGATATTACACACTTCACTGTCTCGACAGTGATAAGGAAATAAAATAAAAGTGATTTCCACACCATTTTGCGCACTTGTCCTTAAATTCGTATCTAAAATTTGTATTCTGTAAAATGCTAAAGTAATAATGCCCCCTTGGCATCTTGTGGCTTTTCGTCCAATCTGATACCTTGTTGATATATTTTTTTCTGATGATCGCCTAGATAACGTCTTACTAAACGTTAGAGTCGCAAAAGTTGTATAGTTTTCTGAGAACTGGAACCTTGCTACAAACCACAAAGACCCCTCAGAAATTTGGGCCTGATAACAGTTTACATAAACACTGTGACGTAACAACGCGACACTGCTTTGACCTGTAAGACAGCCGTTACGCTACTGCTGGCACCAGAATTTCCTTTGGCAGGAAATAAATTCGTCTGTGAAAACGAGTCACTTCGTACCATACTTTCTGACACAATCCATGTCCTCCACAAAGTTTTTATCCAATCCTCCTAATAGTCGCGATCGTTCCTTATGCGGCTTCGATGTTTTTGGAGCCCCTAAGAAAGACTTTCGTGGAAGTCGATTTGCTTCGGATGAAGAGATACACGCGTGGGCACAACCACGGTCGGGTAGGCAACTGACCTTTTTGTCTCAATGTGAGATAAATTGACAGTTATGACGATTACTTTTGAAATGATAAACAGTTAACTTACTTTTTGCCATCTGTTTCGTTTTCGTTTGGCTGCCACTTATAAACAGTAAACAGTCAAGCTCCACTTACATTACTTTGTAGTTCTCCATGCATTACCCTTACATCTGTCGATTTCGTTCCATTATCAAGAAAGGCGTTGCACTATAGGTCCTGAATCGCCAAAATTTTGATCTGATACTCGATAAACCCGTATTTATTCACTAAATGAAACTGCATAATTGTGCCGAATGCCTTCCTGAGATTAAGGATCGCGGCATCAGTCTCTGTATGCGGCGCTCTGCATCATGTGGACGCACAGAGCAAGCTGTGGATGGTTGCAGAGCTCGAAGTTGCACACTCCATTTGAGCGATCTTGCACACTCACTCAAAATCGTAAGGCCACGCCGCTTACTGATTGGAATGTTGACCAACACAACACGTACGTTCTTCTTACCGCATACTATTGGTATGACAATGTCAAATATGATGGACAGATTGAAATATAAAACAATCTCCTTCTGTATTTACTGTCGTGTAAAGATAGACTGGCAGCAAAGATGCTGGTAGGTAACATCTTACTCCATTTGACCCCTACTGTGTGACAAAAACTGTGCACTTTTATTCCTAAAGATCGACGGCAATATTAATCCTGGCGATCTGTATGTCCACCGTATAGACGCGTCTGTCATTGAATCTCTGTTTTATTATCGTCACAAATTTCCTACGCCAGCACGAAACTCGGAATGACGGCCAGGCCGTCCATACAATTCACTGTGCGCGCCGTCAAAAAGTGACGGAGGCAACCCAATGAACTCATCAGTTGTTTCGGTTGCATACGATTCAGGCGCGGTGTCCGATGCAATGTAATTATGTTAACTGAAGTCTCCGACGGTTCTTGGTAGAACAACATTATAATAAATGAAAAGCGCTACTTTGCATTTATTCTACAGTATTACTTTTATTGTGTTCACCAGTTTTCGGCTTGCAAGGCCACCTTCGGACATTTACTGACTACTGTCGCCAAAGAAGTTACAGTGTTTGTAATCGACATTGGAAAATATGTTACGCATCTAGATTGAAGCAGAAAAGTAGTGTAAATAACATCTTTGACACTATGGTGGCAGTGCAATGTAAAAAGTAAAAAGTTGAACAGTAAATAAATATAAACTGGGTAAACGGGAAAAAACTTTAACACAAAGCTGGAACAGCAAGCCTACGTAAGAGTTTGTATAATAAACAAAACCAGTAAAATAAAATTAGTACTTGACAAGGTTACTTCAGGAGTTATAAAACATTGAGAATGATATAAAAAACAATTAAAAGAAGAAACAATTATTAGTGTAACTACAGAATGTATTAGTATAAGGAACTTAAGCAATACCAATAAGGTAAATAGAAATGAATTAATGCAGGAAAATGGAAAAATGTGAGGGAACATACAGTAAATACCATATTTGAGAGTGGTGCTACTGCATTTTAAAAAGTAAAAAGTTGAACAATATACATATATAAAAGGAGCAAACGGAAGAAACATTAACACTGTACTTAAAACTGTGCCTATGTAAGAGTTTGCATTAAATAAATGAACCAAGTAAAAAAATAAAAAGAGTAGTTGATGATACAAATACAAGAGGTATTAAACATAGAAAGTAATACAAGTAACAGTTGAAAGAAAAACTTAACAACTGTAACTACAGTCTATATGTATTACATAGACAATTTCAATAAAGAGAATTTAATGAATACAGGAAAACTGGGCTTATGTAGGAACAGATGGTGTGAGAAGTAATGAAAAACAGGGAGGATTATGTGAAGTTCAGAGAGAGTAAATGTTAAGCTGTGTCTGGTCATTTAAGATTAGATCCAGACTGTGATATAGATGTTTGTTGATTTCCAAAGCTTCCAGCAGGCTGAGTTTTTGGCCTCTGCTTGCTGGCTAGTATTTGTGGCCCTCACTCAGTAGATGACCAGCAAATATGGAGACAGAATTCTGCATCCTCCATCTGGGTTCAGGTTCAGCCAGCCTTCTTGCTATATCTCTGCCTAACTGACTAATGTAAAACTTGTCACAGGACAATACGCCATGATGGCTCTTATCTTTGCTGTTGAAAATACACTGGGTTTTGGTGTTCTTAACGAAGTAGGAGAGCCAATACTTTTAGGAGTTCAGTGTTTTTGCTACAATGTGTGACACCTCTCCTAGATATGGCAAAGTACACCACTTTTTGCAAGCAATGGAAGCGGCAGCAGATGGGCCACAAAGGAGGTGTATAATTTTCAGTTGTTGTTTCCTATGTAAGATGTTCTCAATCAGGACTGGACTGAAGCCACTGATTGAGGCAAATAATTTTATTGTATCTAACTGTGCTTTATAATCATCTGTGGACATGGCATACCATTATGTGCAAAGTTGCATGTTTGTGTGCTATGTGATGTCGAGAGCAAGAAGGTATTACTGTGTCTGTAGTTATAGTTGTTCTAAAATTTTGAAACAATACGTCTGTGTACTGATGTCAATGGTGATATCTAAGAAGTTTATGGATTTGTTGCCATTTCCATTGTGAAACGAGTATTTTTATGCTGACTGTCTGGGATTTGCAAATATTTGTTGAGCTGTCTTGTAGTGTCACTCTACGTAAACAGCAAATCATCCACATATCTAAACCAGTATTTAGTATTTTCCACTCAAAGGTTCGTTCAGAAAATGTTGTTCAAAATGGTCCATGAATATTTGAATCAACAGTGGACTAAGCGGAGAACCCATAGCTAAGCCACCTAATTGTTTATACAGTGTGCCTTGGAACTGGAAGCAGTTTTGTGCTAATCGTGTCTGAGGGTTCCAGTTACAAGTCATTCAATTTCACAGGATTGGCATTTAGCCTGTACGTCAACAGTGTCAGAATATCAATGCATTCCACTACTGATATGTTGGAAAACATACTACAGACATCAAAGGATACTAATTTATCACTGTGGGAGACAGATACACTTTTATCTTATTTACAAGGTCCACAGAGTTTGAAGTACCATTCTTTTGTCTGAATTTAGTGTTGCTCTTAATTAATGTGTCCAGTTTGCTAGTTAGTTTGTAAGATGGAGCAATGAATGATGATACAACTGGACGAACAGGAACGCCTTGTTTAGTAGTTTAGGAAGCCCATGTATGTAAATGTCTGAAGATGTTCTTGTAAGACCAAAACCGGTTAGCACAATGAAAGTAACACTGCAGAACAAGAGAAAACCAGCGCTTTTCATTTATTATTGCAATGTAATTAATTGTATTTTTCCTCCTCGTTTCACATAAATATTTTCCTAACCGGTTTTGACTTCGTAGCAAATCAAATGATATTATTCATAAAAAGGAAAAACGGCAATAGTAAAATACTAGAGAACTCAGTTACAAAAAAAAGTAACTTATATACAAAATTATGCGGACATGAATAAATTACACAGAAATTGCCAGCTACTCAGACTAGCAAACGCAGTTACAGCGGAAACGTATCTGCGCTTTGATTGTTAAAACATGCCATTAGAGTTAACTACGTACGACAAAAAAAATAGCAAATGAGAAGAATAAATAATTTTTAACTCTTAAACTGCCGATGTAAGATTACGATATTAGAAATAGAAAACTGACGTTGAGAGAAAGCCTTCTTAAAATGAAAACTAGTACAAATGTTACTTCACTAATGTTTTAGAGAAGCTAAGAGTGCACTAGAGGCAGGATACACGATACTCACCTGCGGACGCGGTGCACAAGTAGTAACGAGCTAGTTGGCGAGTCGCAAGTGTAGCTACGCTAAACAACCACAAAATTATGAAATTTGAATCAAGACACTATTACACAATTGCGAGTGGGCAAAAAAAGGAACCCCGAGAAATGAAGAGGCTACAAACTGGGATAAGAGACGAACAGAGAAGAAAATACTTCGAGAAATGCCTTATTACATAAGCCTGTTTGCTCTCAGACAGCTTAATTTAGAAACATACTAGCAGATATCAAGATGTTGAGCTATGGATCTTACAAATTTCTTAAACTGAGAGCTGGAAGCTTTTTATAACTACCTAAGTTACAATGTTCTCTAAAGCAGACACCAAAGTATCTATTCGTTTGGTTATCGAAAATTTTGGCTAGGCGCCACCAGCAATGATGTCGTTCTTCACCCGTTTTCACTTTGAGACGCCTTTATTCATAATCAGTATTTTCTGTAAGTAATACCTCAACAATTACCGAGGGTGATTTTGTCCCGTCGTTACATCTACAAGAAAATGCGTGTCTTACTCACAAGACACGTTTCGCTTTATTGGCTTTATTGGAATAAAGCATCATCACTGGTCTACAATGAAAGATATTTCCAATTTTATTTGTTTTTAAGTACGAAAAACAGTTCATTAACGGTTGGTTGGTTTTTACTAACAGCAATTTCTGCTAGTTTTTTCTGTACATCAGGAAATGCCGCGTTCTAGAAAGTTTTTGGTTTCTTTCTTCATTAGACACTGATATTGGAAGCCTATTTTTTTGCTGCTTTGCAGAATTATACATCTTTTACACAGCACACTCTTACGTACATCACTGTTTGCTATTTATTTGTATGTTTCTAAGTGTGTATTGTGTTTTGTAATGGTTCCCTGGCGTGTTCCTTTCCAAGTACTGGAGGGATTCGGTTGGGCTGTGTCAGTCCCAAAACACCGAATTACCTCTGTCTCGCTTCACCCAAGCGTTCCTCTGTGGACATTTCCACCTGCAGGGCTGCTCTTATGTGCCCGTTTCTGAAATTGTATCTCCCTGTCTTTTGTAGAGCAGAGACAAGAAATTTCATGTAACAATCTTGTAGCTGACTTTTTAGCGTCCTCTGCTTACGATGTATCAGTCCAGACTGTAGGGCATCACGAACAGAAGGAAGGCTTTGAACATTGCTTAGCTCTTAGAGGAACATCCTTATCCTGGACAAGTTTTCGTATCCCTATTAGACTGAAGAATTTGTATATCTTGGTTTATGTACCCCGAATCCCTATATTGACACTCCGATCACTTGCCACAACACTACAATGAAGCGTGAAAATTTTCACATTCTCTATGTTCTTCCCCTCCAAAGATAATTTACACGGAGTGGGTGTTCTAGTCATTCACGTTGCCATTGTCTTGTTTATGCTCACAATTAAACCAAACTTTCTGAATTTCTTCTGTATCTCTATACTGGCGACGTCAGTCGCAACTGGCAAGGTATTTAACTACGCTCTTTTCATTTATTTGAAGGTTCTTATTATGCTATCCATAAGCGCGTCGAAGAATTAATAATAAGAAAGTGGAAAGGCTCCCGATGCACACTTGTCCTTCTGATAAACCATTGTGATTCCCCCTATAAGAACCCTTCTTTTAGAACTCTCTGTCTGTCTCTCTTTCCCCTCGGAGAAGCAGTTGCAGTTGCACCCTACGTCCGATATTCCTTCCCTCTACAGCTCGCTCTGGTATGTACTATCATACTATTCCTTCTTCATCGCAGTGTTTCCCAAAGATTCCTTTCTTCGCCGATTCTTGGGAGAAGCTCTTCATTCTTCACCTAATCAGTCAACCTAATTTTCAACATTCTTCTGTTGCACCAGATTTCAAAAAATGTTCAAATGTGTGTGAAATCTTATGAGACTTAACTGCTAAGGTCATCAATCCCTAAGCTTACATACTACTGAACCTAAATCATCCTAAGGGCAAACACACACACACGCATGCCCGAGGGAGGACTCGAACCTCCGCCGGGCTCAGCCGCACAGTCCGTGACTGCAGGGCCTCAGACCGCTCTGCTAATCCCGCGCGGCAACAGATTTCCGATTCCCTTTTGTTCCTGTTTCCCGACAGACCATGATTCGCTGCCATATAATGTTCTGCTCCAAACTACATTCTCAAAAATGTACATTCTTCCTCAAACTTTGGTCCATGATTGTTACTAGTCCATTGCGCAGTAGGCCGGCCGGAAGAGCCGAGCGGTTCTAGGCGCTAAAGTCTGGAACCGCGCGAGCGCTACGGTCGCAGGTTGGAATCCTGCCTCGGGCATGGATGTTTGTGATGTCATTAGGGTAGTTTGGTTCAAGTAGTTCTAAGTTCTAGGGGACTGATGACCTCAGAAGTTGAGTCCCATAGTGCTCAGAACCATTTGAACCCTTGCGCAGTAATGCAGTAATGCCCTCGTGGCCTGCAGTAATCTGCTTATTACGTCCTTCTGTCGTCGTCCATCGCTCGTTCTTTTGCTTCCAAAGCAGCAGAATTTCTTTGTTTACTTTGTGGTCCCCAAATATTGATACTTTTATCGCTCATTTCTTCTAATTCTCATTACTGTCGCCTTTCTTCGGTTCATTCTAAACATTACTGCATGTGAATGTGTGCAATTTGAGAGTTGGGAACATTTCATTTTTAAATCTGACCTATAACCGGAACGATATACCGGAGGCGTGGTCAGACACGTTGAGAATGTGTTTTATTGAAGACGTCTGTTTTGTGGTTGGCGAGATGCAGAGTGGATGGAGGCGGCAGCTGGAGAGGACAGAGGACACAGGGTGGACGGGAGGGGAGAGGGCGTCCGCGTCTGCCTGTAACCCTAGCCATACCACGGCACGCCCGGGCTGAGCAGACGCCACCCGCAGCGCACGTAGCCGATGCCGCACCTGCCTCTCGCAATGTGGAGCCTACCTATCGCAGGTCAGAACAAACATTACTCAAACCAGACGAAATTCGGCCCAGGTCTTTGACTGATTTCAGGACTTCTTAGCATATGGACTTATAATATTCCTTTTTAATTCAAGAAAATAAAGTAACACATTTGTATTCCTCATACACAAACTACTTAAAAATGTTCAGTTATGGGAGATTCCTTTTCGCATCCTAAATGCTGCCACAGCGGAGGGGTATATGTTGAGAGGCCAGACAAACGTGTGGTTCCTGAAGAGGGGCAGCAGCCTTTTCAGTAGTTGCAGTGGCTACAGTCTGCATTATTGACTAATCTGGCCTTGTAATACTAACCAAAACGGCCTTGCTGTGCTGGTATTGCGAACGGCTGAAAGCAAGGGGAATTACTGCCGTAATTTTTCCTGAGGGCATGCAGCTTTACTGTATGGTTAAATACAGGGAGCGAAAGGCTATTTACAAATTGTACAAAAAGCAGATGGCAGTTATAAGAGTCGAGGCGCATGAAAGGGAAGTAGTGGTTGGGAAGGGAGTGAGACAGGGTTGTAGCCTCTCCCCGGCGTTATTCAATCTGTATATTGAGCAAGCAGTGAAGGAAACAAAAGAGAAATTCGGAGTAGGTATTAAAATCCATGGAGAAGAAATAAAAACGTTGAGGTTCGCCGATGACATTGTAATTCAGTCAGAGACAGCAAAGGACTTGGAAGAGCAGTTGAACGGAATGGACGGTGTCATGAAAGGAGGATATAAGATGAACATCAACAAAAGCAAAAGATTGTAACCAATCAAAATCTCCAGGTACTATTTTAATGACTTTAAGTGATGAGTACGATAGCAGAAGTACTTTTCAGTATGCCGTATATTTCCGCAAAACACTCATTGGTGTCGATGGTCCGCCAATTAAATAAAATAACAGTTGAATAACAGGGAAACAGATTCCTTCTGCTCATAATTAGTTATGAACAACAACATAGCTCGCGAGATATTCACTGCTACACGCACACTACGTCTTCACTGTAGAAGCCACGGAAATCTCACAAGTGCACAGGTCGGCACTCCCAAATATTTCTATCTTCCGCGACCACGTGCAAAACTGCTCCACATTCCAAGTCTTTCCACCGACTGTGCATCCGTCGCGCTGTACTGTACGCATCCAGCACTCACGCCCGTGTCCCGTGCCGTCCCATCCAAAACTCCCCATTCACGACCGCTGTGATTGGCTAGAGCTCTCGCGCCATGTCTTCAATGTAAATGGTTCAAATGGCTCTGAGCACTATGGGACTTAACTTCTGAGGTCATTAGTCCCCTAGAACTTAGAACTACTTAAACCTAACTAACCTAAGGACATGACACACATCCATCCTCGAGGCAGGATTCGAACCTGCGACCTTAGCAGTCGCGCGGTTCCGGACTGAAGCGCCTAAAACCGCTCGGCCACTGCGGCAGGCCGAGGGAAAGGTGCCCAGAGAGAGTGGGAAGACGAGATGGACTAATAGTTTCGAATATCAGTAAATGCATCACGAGCTGTGCCATTTTTGTCAGGTAGTAATATGTAAAAGCGAACAATGAGACCTTAAAAATGCTTTTATTTTAGATGAATAGTTGGTTTTGAAATTCAGAAGACAACTCGCAACCATAAACGAGTAACCAGAAATAAATACCTCAGGTTTTTAACCTGTAGTAAAAACCACAGAAGTAGGAAAGACAAACACAGGTACATAGTGGTGCGGATGATGGACAGAGAGAGATGAACAGAGAAGTGTGGGGGAGGTGGAGACACAGAGAGCGTGAAGGAGAGAGAGAGAACGAGATGGACTGAAGAAAGAGTAAGAGATGGAAAACGGGGAGGGAGGATAGAGTGAGTGGAGGGAGATGGGTAGAGAGAGGGGCGAGAGGAGAGGGTGGACAGAGGGGAAAATAAGTTGGAGGAGGGAAAGGTTCAAAATGGTTCAAATGGCTCTGAGCACTATGGGACTTAACATCTAAGGTCATCAGTCCCCTAGAACTTAGAACTACTTCAAACTAACTAACCTAAGGACATCACACACATCCATGCCCGAGGCAGGATTCGAACCTGCGACCGTAGCGGTCGCGCGGTTCCAGACTGCAGTGCCTAGAACCGCTCGGCCAGCAAGGCCGGCCTTCAATGTACACTCACAAACATATTTAAACACATACGGAATACTGAAGTTACATTTACATAACTTGAACTTAAATAAATATTCTCACGGTTAGACCATAAACACGCTGTAACACACATTATTAAATAAATAACAAATTATATAAACAAATATCAAAGGAATAGAACGAAAGGTAAGCCAGTACACTAATGTCTCTGTGCTTTGTAAAACACAGTAAACATTTGACCAATTTCTTCATGAATAGTATATATCGGATATAAACAAAGACATAGACGAATAAATACCGGTTTATCAAAAAGTCAGTATAAATTTGAAAACTTAATAAACCACGGAATAATGTAGATAGAGAGGTAAAAATTGACACACATGCTTGGACTGACATGGGGTTTTATTAGGAAAAAAAAAAAAACGAAGTTCACAAAATGTCCGACTGATGGCGCAAGGCAGCAAAACTGCTACCGTGACGGGTGAGAGGTACGCCGATATGTTACAGAATCGCATCATCCCAAGCCTGGCTGATAAACACCTGCTAGAACGTACGATGTTTATACACGATGGCGCTACACCCCATATTGCTAGACGCGTAAAAGATCTCTTGCGCGCGTCGTTTGGTGATGTTTGTGTGCTCAGCCGCCACTTTCGTCATGCTTGGCCTCCCAGGTCCCCAGACCTCAGTCCGTGCGATTATTGGCTTTGGGGTTACCTGAAGTCGCAAATGTATCGTGATCGACCGACATATCTAGGGATGCTGAAAGACAACATCCGACGCCAATGCCTCACCGAAACTCCGGACATGCTTTACAGTGCTGTTCACAACATTATTCCTCGACTACAGCTATTGTTGAGGAACGATGTGGTGGACGTATTCCTGTAAATAACATCATCTTTGCTTTGTCTTACTTTGTTATGCTAATTATTGCTATTCTGATCAGATGAAGCGCCATCTGTCGAACATTTTTTTAACTTTTGTAATTTTTTGGTTGTAATAAAACCCCATGTCATTCCAAGCACGTGTGTCAATTTGTACCTCTCTATCTACATTATTCCGTGACATATTCAGTTTTCAAATTTACACTGACTTTTTGATCACCCGGTATATTTATAAGCATGCCACGCGGCTGGACCATGCGCTGGGGCCACCCCTCTCGTCCGGCTAACGTTTGCCACCACGTGTTTGCTGCCGGGCCGCGGCTTTGACGAGCGTGCTGTGCGGCCGCTCCAATTGCGAACATATAATATTACCAGGGCGACACAACTCGCACGTTACCTCACAAGATGTAGGAATCGTAAATATTGCCATAGCTGTTCCTTTCTTGACACGACTAAGAACACACGCATATCTTTTAATCTTTTAAATTATTCATATCTTTTAATGTCGAATAACTGGAGGATTTTTTCTTCGTGCAATTTTTGGTAATGAGAAGGCAAGTTTGAGGACTCTAAAACCTTGACAGTTTCAGTACATGCCACAGCTCTGAAAGTTATACAGCTAACTTTCCTGGAATGACAAAAGTGACAGCTCATATTCGGATAATTAGTATGTTACATGAAAAAAATTACAGATATCATTAGTGTGAAAAGTAATATAATGATGTCGGCTTACATAACTCACAAAGAACTCAGTAAGGGTGGGACGTACAAACTATCTCGCATCCTACACGGCAAGGAGAGTACCACATACTTCTCAGCTGTGACACGTTCCGAATCTTCTCTTGAAAAGTCACACACGGAGCCACGCGAGGGGATACGAAACCAACAAATATTGTTGTTCCACATTGTATTTAGTTGACGAATATCCGTGGAAATTAGTGTCTCGAAATGCTGATGTCATGTTAGCAAAGAGCTTCCAGTACAAGAGATGTGTTTTACAGTACGTGTGCATAATACAGGCCAAGCTTACTGGACGTTTTTTTCTCGTGTTGCTTGAATATTTCCCCAGGTATTTTTTGTGCAAACATATATTCTTTCAAGAGGAACGATGTATGCAACAAAATGTGCAATAGACGTCAACCAACTCGGCAGTTACTTATCAACCCCTTCTGCCAGTTATGTAAAAGTGATAGTGTGACACCTAGACAACGTAACTGAACGAGATAAGTGAAGAAAGAGGAAGGAGAAATTAACGTTCTTGCTGCTGTTGCAGCTGATCCGCACGTTAGATCCAGCGCAATCGCACGAGGAAGTGACATGACCCAGTCGTTCTCCATCGAAATAGGTTCCATCAATGTCACGTCTCTCTTCTACATGCTTGGTAGGTACACATAGAGCGTACAGGTAAGGTTACGATTGTGGATGGGGCCGTAAACAGCTATTGTGAGTTGCACAATCAAACACACAGTTTTATTTTTCTAAGAACCACTTATTTAGACATTGCTTTTAAAGATCGCGATTAGACAATACGCCTGATGGCCTACTTAAAGAAAACTTAACATGCTCTCTGGGCTGAAGGCCCAAAACTACACCAAAAACAAGAAAGACTGAAGGCCTGGTTTAGAAATCAAAAGAATTAAAAATAGATGTAAGAATTTTTTTAAAAAAAAGGAACATTGAATTGAAAACAATTAGCGGCTGAAGGCGTTCACTAAACGTCTGAAGGACAACTATAATTGAAACACATTAATAAACTATTTTTCTAACCAAGAAATTTCTTTTTAAACTTGCAACAGAATGGCCGAAAGCCTAATTGAAGAAATATTAACTTGAAACTTCCTGACAGATTAAAACTGTGTGCCCGACTGAGACTCGAAATCGGGACCTTTGCCTTTCGCGGGCAAGTGCTCTACCAACTGAGCTACCGAAGCACGACTCACGCCCGGTACTCACATCTTTACTTCTGCCAGTACCTCAGTTGGTAGAGCACTTGCCCGCGAAAGGCAAAGGTCCTGAGTTCGAGTCTCGGTCGGTCGGGCACACAGTTTTAATCTGCCAGGAAGTTTCATATCAGCGCACACTCCGCTGCAGAGTGAAAATCTCATTCTGGAAATATTAACTTATTGCACGGCTGAAGGCCACAAACAAATCTGAGACAACGGCTGCAGGCCTGAACCTCAAGTCAGACAAACAATTTAAAATAAACCCCTTCCTTTTTATTAAATAAAATTTCCTTTAAAGAACACACATGGCTGAAACCTTATTAAAAGGGATTCACGTAAATCCTCGGCTGAAGGCCACACATAACAGACCGAACAACTAATGGCTTAGCGCCTGGATTACAAACAATTTCGGGTAGAACAAATTTTAAGGAAAAAAATGTTTTGAATAAAGTCAATCTTCAAAATTTTAATTTAACCTGGCTGAAGGCGTTTACCGAAGTCCTCGCACAATACTTCAACCAAAAATGAAAATCACAATCTAAAACAAACAGAACAAGTGGTGCTCAGAAGTGTTCGAAGGGTCGGCCTGAGAAGGCAGTTCAAACGTAAGCTGAGGTGAGACAGGCTGCCAAGAGTTGAAGTTAAATAATCGAATGGCACCCCAAACTAGGGACTACGCTAACGACCAGGGCAGGTAGCTGGGGTGATAACGGCCACAGGGTAGAATATACCGCTGGTTCACTACACTGGCTCCTCCCTGACATCCGACTGACTGCCACACACACCACCACCAACCGGAAATACTAGCAGTCACACCGAAGTTAGTACGACAGTACAAGTATCGATAAGCGCTGCTGCTGCCACTCAAGGAGGAAAGTCAGCAGCTTCCTGACGTCAGTAAGTAAGGAAGAAACAAGACGCCATTCGATGTGACAAAATGCCAATGAACGAAAGGCATGAACGCGAGCCACTCACTGCTCAATCATCGAACCCGAAATTACGATTGGAAAGTACACCGGACACACACTCTTTATCCTCAGAATACCGCTGATCTCTACAGAAATGCCATTCCAATTTAAAAGACTGCAATTTCCAATCAAATTAGCCCACATTTTTACAATTAGCAAAGCACAAGGACCAACTTTAAAATATTCCGCCACCAGACTCCTGCTTCTCTCACGGTCAAGTACACGTAGCTTACTCACGAGTAGAAAATGCGAAATGTTATATTGCTAGAGAAGGCCGAAATGCACGCTATAAGCTCACGCAGGATGGCGTGAGGTCTGAAACAGGATACGTAATGAATGCTATAAAGAAAAGTACGTAGCTTCTGGAATACTTAACTTTAATCCATCATTTGTATACATCGTTCTTGATGAGACATGCTTCATACGATAACTATCAATTGCTATGGCGCCTTGCTAGGTCGTAGCCATTGACTTAGCTGAAGGCTATTCTAACTATCTGCTCTGCAAATGAGCGAGGCTTCGTCAGTGTGCATCGCTAGCTAAGTCGTCCGTACAACTGGGGCGAGTGCTAGTCCGTCTCTCGAGACCTGCCGTGTGGTGGCGCTCGGTCTGCGATCACACAGTGGCGACACGCGGGTCCGACATGTAATAATGGACCGCTGCCGATTTAAAGCTACCACCTAGCAAGTGTGGTGTCTGGCGGTGACACCACACGAAAAATGTGTACATTTATGTCCCGGACCACAAAGCGAAAAATGTAGTTTATATCAATTACTGTTAATAGACTATCTTTCCAAATAATTTTTTTATCTATTATACTTTAAAGTTTATCCTTTCATTTCATCTACCACACGATCTCATATCGATTGTCTGAGCAAAACCGGGCACCCCTGCTAGTAACAGCAAAGGTGGCTCAAGAAGTCTCTCGCATTCTACCAACGGCCTTGTCAAAGAGCGCGGAGATGCAGGGAAAGGTTCAGGACATTCTCTTGCCCTTGGTGTAGGAAAGTGCCCCTAGAGCCGGATTAGTTGTCAGTGGTCAACGGCGTAGAACGCAGAAGGCAATGGAAACCACCGCATGAAAGACACGTAATGTGTTTCCACAAGCATGTGGCCTCTAATAGAAAAACCTTGTTGATGATCTTTCCAATGGCAACAACTCTGGAATAGTCCCCCACTCACCGGTAGGGTACTGCCAAAGCAGAGGTGACTGTCAGAAAAAGGTTACACAACCATTTAAACGGTAAAGCTCTACGAGTCGGAGCATGGTATGTCTGAACGTGAAAGGCAGTTAGAAAATCTGAAAAGCAAAATGTTAAGAATCTACATATAGTGGGATTGAGCGAAGTGAAACTGAAAGAAGACAAGGATTTCTGGTCAGATGAGTAGAGGGTAATATCATCATCAGCAGAAGATGGTACAACGAGAGTAAAATTTGTTATGAATAGGAAGGTAGGCTAGACAGTGAGTTACTGTGAACAGTTTAGTGTTAAGGCTGTTCTCATCAGAATCGATAGCAGACCAACACCCAAAACGGTAGTTGAGGTATACATGCCGACGTCGCAAGCACAAAATGAAGAGATAGCGAAAGTATATGAGGATACTGAACGGGTAATTCAGTACGTAAAGCGAAATGAAAATCTAATTCTTATAGGCGACTGGAATGCGGTTGTATGGGAAGGAGTAGAAGGAAGGGTTAAGGGAGAGTATGGCTTAGTACTAGGAATAAGAGAGGAGAAAGACTAAATGAGTTCTGTAATATACTTCATTTAGTAATAGCGAATACTCTGTTCACTAATTACAAGAGGAGGAGGTATGTATGGTAAAGGCCAGGAGATACAGGAAGATTTCAGTTAAATTATATCTTAGTCAGGCAGAGATTCCGAAATAAGATACTGAACTGCAAGACGTACCCAGGAGCAGATATAGACTCAGATCACAATTTGGTGGTGATGAAGAGCAGGCTGAAGCTTAAGAGACTAGTCAGCAAAGAAGTTGGAAATGGAAGTACTAAGGAATTAAGAGGTATGCTGCAGTTCTCTATGGCAATAGATACTACGATAGGGAATAGATCAGTAGACAGTTCATATGAAGAGGCATGGATATCTCTAAAAAGGCCAATCACAGAAATTGGAAAAAACTTATAGGTATAGGGAAGGTAACAGCGAAGAAACCACAGCTAACACAAGAAATGATCTATGAAAGAAGGAAGTACAAACTTTTTCATGAAAATTCAGGAATGTAGAAATACATGTCACTTAGGAATTAAATAAATCGGAAGTTCAGGGATGCTGTGGCAGATTGGCTACATGAAAAATGTGAAGAAAACAAAAAAGAAATGACTGTCGGAAAGCTCTGACTCAGCATACAGAAAAGTCACACTAAAAAAAAAAAAATGGATCGTGACATTAAGAATGCAATGGAAATTCTAGTGTTAAAAGCAGATGACAGAGAGGTAGAGAGTATATTGAAGGACTTGTATGATGACGTGATAGCCGGCCGCGGTGGTTGTGCGGTTCTAGCGCTGCAGTCCGGAACCGCGGGACTGCTACGGTCGCAGGTTCGAATCCTGCCTCGGGCATGGATGTGTGTGATGTCCTTAGGTTAGTTAGGTTTAAGTAGTTCTAAGTTCTAGGGGACTGATGACCTAAGATGTTAAGTCCCATAGTGCTCAGAGCCATTTTTTTGATGACGTGATAGAAGAAGAAACGTCAGTCGATATAGTAGAGAATCCAGTATCAGAATCAGAATTTTAAAGAGCTTTGGAAGACTAGAGATGAAATAAGGCTGTAGGGATAAATAAAATTACAAAATAATTTCTAAAATCATTGTTTGCCTTACTGAGTAGAATGTATGAGTCTGGCGATGTACCATCAGGCTTTAGGAAAAACATCATTCACACAGTTCCGAAGCTTGCAACAGCTGACAAATGCGAGAATTATCGCACAATCAACTTAACAGCTCATGCATCCAAGATGCTGACAAGGATGATATGCAGAAGAATGAAAATGAAAATACTGGACGTGTTAGACGACGATCACTATGGTTTTTGGAAGCGTAAAAAGGCACCAGAGAGGCAGTTCTGACGTTCTAGCTGGTAATGGAAGCGAGATTGAAGTAAAATCAAAACACGTTCATAGGATCTGTCGACCTGGAAAAAAGAGTTCGACAATGTCAAATTGTGTAAGATGTTCGAAATTCTGAGAAAGTAGGGATAATCTATAGGGAGAGACAAGTAATGAGATATGAGCCATGAAGGAAAAATAGGACTGGAAGACCAAGTACGGATTTAAAAAGGGTCTTTCTTACCTACTGTTCAGTCTGTACATCGAAGAAGCAATGACGAAAATAAAATTTCAAGAATGGAATTATAATTGAAGGTGAAAGGGTATCATTAATAAGATTCGTTGATGATATAGCTGTCCTTAGTAAAAGAAGGAGAGTTACAGGATCTGCTGAATTGAATCAACGGTCTAATGAGTACAGAATATGGATTCAGAGTAAATCAAAGGAAGACGAAAGTAATGAGAAGTAGCAGAAATGAGAGCAGCGAAAAACTTATCGCGATTGGAGATCACGAAGTACATGAAGTTTAGGAATTCTGCTACCTAGGCAGCAAAATAACCCATGACGGATGGAGCAAGAAGGACATAAAAAGGCACATCAGCACTGGCAAAATTTGCGTTCCCGGCCAAGAGGAATCTGCTAGTATCAAATATAGCTCCTAATTTGAGAAGAGAATTTCTGATAATGTACGTTTGGAGCATAGTGAAGCATGGAGTGTGAGAAAACCGCCACAGAAGAGAGTCGAAACGTTTGAGATGTCGTGCTTCAGAAATTATGTTCAAAACTGGTGCACTGGAAGGATATGCAATGAGGACGTTCTCCGCAGAATCGGCGAGGAAAGGAATATTTGGAAAACGCTGGCAAGATGAAGGGAAAAGATGGCAGAACATCTGTTAGGATACATATCACGGAATAACTTCCATGGTACTAGAGGAAGCTGCAGACGGTAAAAACTGTAGAGAAAGACAGAAATTGGAATAACTGAGATCGTAGTTCGCAAGAGATGAAGATGTTAGCACAGGAGAAGAATTTGTGGTGGGCAGCACCAAACCAGTCAGATGACTCAAAAAGAAGAAGAAAGAAAATCGACCTGCCTTTTGAACTTTTTCGATGTCTTCCCGTCCATTCCATGTGATGAGGATTCGACACCGCGCAGCAGTACTCCAGATGAGGGTGGACAAGCATAGCAAGGTATACTCTTCAATAGGCCTATTACATTTTCTAAGTGTTCTGCCAGTAATTGTTAATCTTTTCAGGGCGCCATGGTTTACCACCATTTCAGGGGAACTTTTAACATGAAAAATCACCAGACGGCTGGGCAGTTTGAGAAGTTATTTTATTTTCTTTTCGCAACCTGCTTCGGCAGTTGAATATGCCGTGTTCAGGCCCCATATGCACCTCATATATTGACAACTAAACGTATCGATTTTGGCGTATTGGAGCCATTGGTTTCTGGATGTCGTGAATTCGTATTTCAAATTCCTCTTTCGAAGACTTGATCAAACAAGTGAGCACACCTGCCATAGGATAGGAATAAAGATTACACTGAATACCTCTATGAAGATGTCTGAGGACGTGATTGATGATTAAATGAGAGTCGATATGGAAGACATAGACGATACAATATTAGAATCATATTGTAATAGAGCTTTGGAAAAAAAAACGTCTAAAATTGATATAATTGGGGGAGAACGGCAACCAAGCAGCCATGTAGAAACTATGAATCATAACCATCCACACAATCCCGAATTTAGCAAGGGCAGGTAAGTGCGTGAACTACCACAGAATCACCTTAACGGCTCATGCATCCAAACTCCTGACAAGAATAATATACATGAGAATCGAAATTAAAATTAAGTATGTGTTAGAGGACGATTTGTTTGTCTCATAATTATACTTGTTATAGGCTCACATCCAAATCGAATTTTTAAGTGAGATTAATATAATGTCCATTATTGAACTGTAGACCTTTTCGTTATTTTCAAGAAGTTAGAAGTGCTGAAAACACAGTTGTAGCGAACATTAATAAAGAGCATAATGCTGACTACCAACGTGTTTACGTCACTTGTAACCACCTGAAAATGACGAAAATGTCCACATTGCAAAATGGACATTATACGAGGTGTGGCTAGAAAAAAACCGGACTAGTACTGGTGAAACAATAAAACGAATGCAATAAGGCTGAAAGTCGCGTGGCCTGTCACGTGACTCTCGCCCCGCCTACTGCTCGAGTTTCATCTGCCTCCTGCACTCACGCTGCCCGTGGCGTTTTGTCTGTGCGTCGGAAAATGTTGAGTGTACAGAAAGAACAGCGTGTTAACATCAAATTTTGTTTCAAACTAGGAAAATCTGCAAGTGAAACGTTTGTAATGTTACAACAAGTGTACGGCGATGATTGTTTATCGCGAACACAAGTGTTTGAGTGGTTTAAACGATTTAAAGATGGCCGCGAAGACACCAGTGATGACACTCGCACTGGCAGACCATTGTCAGCAAAAACTGATGCAAACATTGAAAAAATCGGTAAACTTGTTCGACACTTTCCTTGTCAACTCCTGTTAACTCAGACACTGCTCTGATTGTTAAACGGCGATCTTGTCGAACAAGTTTACCGATTTTTTCAATGTTTGCATCAGTTTTTGCTGACAATGGTCTGCCAGTGCGAGTGTCATCACTGGTGTCTTCGCGGCCATCTTTAAATCGTTTAAACCACTCAAACACTTGTGTTCGCGATAAACAATCATCGCCGTACACTTGTTGTAACATTACAAACGTTTCACTTGCAGATTTTCCTAGTTTGAAACAAAATTTGATGTTAACACGCTGTTATTTCTGTACACTCAACATTTTCCGACGCACAGACAAAACGTCAACTACTTAAAACAGACGCCACTGGCAGACTGAGTGCAGGAGGCAGATGAAACTCGAGCAGTAGGCGGAGCGAGAGTCACGTGACAGGCCAGGCGACTTTCAGCCTTATTGCATTCGTTTTATTGTTTCACCAGTACTAGTCCGGTTTTTTTCTAGCCACACCTCGTAATAAGCAAACAGTATGCGGAGAGTATGAAATCATTTAAAAATATCAATTTGGCTTTCGGAAAGGTAAGAGCACGAGAAATGTGTGAGTGATAATCAGTGTAAGGCTAAATAAATATCAGAACATAGGATTTTTGGACCTGTAGAAAGCGTTCGGCTATGCAAAATGATGGAAGATGTTCGAAATTATCTGAAAAATAGGGGTAAGTTACAAGGAAAAACGGATAGAATAAAATACGAACAAGAAACAAAAAGGGACAAAAAGGCTGGAAAATGGAGAACGAAGAGGCGGATTAAAAAGAGTGTGAAATAGAGATGCAGTCGTTCGTTCCTGCTGTTCAGTCCATGCATCAAAGGAGCAATGACGGAAATATTAGAGAGTTCCGTGAGTGGGAATAAAATTCACGTTGAGAGGATATCAATTATAAGTTAGGCGGATGGCACTGCTACCCTCAGTAGAGTGAAGAGGAATTACAAGACGTGCTCAATGCAATGAACAGTCTAATATACAATATGTATTGAGCGTAAAACGAAGTAAGAAAAAAATGTTCAAATGTGTGTGAAATCTTATGGGACTTAACTGCTAACGTCATCAGTCCCTAAGCTTACACACTACTTAACCTAAATTATCCTAAGGACAAACACACAAACCCATGCCCGAGGGAGGACTCTAACCTCCGCCGGGACCAGCCGCACAGTCCATGACTGCAGCGCCTAAGACCGCTCGGCTAATCCCGCGGCAGGAAGTAAGACATAGGTAATTAGAAGCAGCAGAAACGACATTGCGATAAACTTAATATGAAAATTAGGGTCCACGAAAGAGGAGAACGTAACCTATAATGGACGAAGCAAAGATTAATGCGGGGAAAAAAAGGCTATCCTAGTCTAGCGTCAAAAAGCGACCTTAATTTGAGGAAGAAATTTCTGAGAATGTACATTTGGAGCACGGCACCTTATGGCACTGGATCGTGGACTGTGGAAAATATGGGACAGAACAGAATCGCCGGCCAGAGTGGCCGTCATGTTCTAGGCGCTACAGTCTGGAACCGCGCGACCGCTACGGTCGCAGGTTCGAATCCTGCCTCGGGCATGTGTGTGTTTGATGTCCTTAGTTAGATTTAAGTAGTTCTAGGTTCTAGGGGACTGATGACATCAGAAGTTAAGTCGCATAGTGCTCAGAGCCATTTCAACCAGAAGAGAATCGAATCGTTTGAGAATGTTGTGAATTATGTGGACTGATAAGGAGTGAGGATGTCATACAAAATTGTTAAGGCTTTCGTGATCACTTGTTGACAAACTGCCTATTGGATTCTGTCTCGGGTTCTTCGTCCGACGTTCATCTAATGATTTTTCTGACGTGAACTGCAGTTCACCACCGGCAATGGAGGGTGAAGCTTTGACAATGCCAGCCACTCGTGCTGGCGAAACGTCAGAAAAATCATTAGATGAACGTCGGCCGAAGAACCCGAGACAGAAGCCAATAGGCAGTTTGTCAGTGAGCAGGTCCTTCGTAGATTTCGCAAAGAAAGCATCGTATGGAATATACTGAAAATGCAAAAATAACTTTGTGATAAGGCATGTGTTAAGACATTAGAGAATAATCTCTATGGTAGTAGAAGGAGTTGTAGAGGGTAAAACCTGCGGGTAAGGGCAGAGATCAGAACACATCCTACAAATTCAATCTAGGTTGCGCTGGGGCCGGCTGAGGTGGCCGAGCGGTTCTAGGCGCTACAATCTGGAACCGCGCTACCGCTACGGTCGCAGGTTCATATCCTGCCTCGGGCATGGATGTGTGTGATGTGCTTAGGTAGGTTTAAGTAGTTCTAAGTCCCATAGTGCTCAGATCCATTTGAATCATTAGGATGAGCTGGTGCAAATGCAACGACCAGATGAAGAGAGGAATTCGTGGTGGGCCGCATTGAAGCGGCCTGATGGTGCAAAAGAAAAGTGTGGGAGGAAGTAGTATTACACGTAAATCTTCTTGGAAGAGTAAACTTCTCTAGAATGCTCGACGACGTTACTGCAGAGCCTGCCCCTCGAGCACCTCGGCCAGCTAAACGATCGTGTGACGAAACGTGTCTCTTTTTCGTTGTATCTTCGCTCTCCCTCTTCTATTAGCTCAACCCGAGAATGGTCACAGACTGACGAACAATAGTGGTGATTCATTCGAACGAGTGTTAATGTCGGGACCATCAGATGGCTAGGAGGAAGTCATCACCAGATAGTGAATGGGAGAGCTGTCCAGCGTAATGGGAGAGAGAGTGAGAGGCATAGCTTCTGCAAAGGGGAGGTGTCGCCGTTGTAGGACAGTGAGTTGGCGCAGCTAGCGAGAGTGGTATGGATAAGTATAAGATATTTTTTGGGTCCTACCGTGGACGTATTACTATATTTTCTTGGGTCAAACAAAGGGCATGCTTTTGAAATTACTTAAAGATCTTGACAATTTACTGGAACATTAAATTTTATTTATCCACCGCGGGCATGAACTAAAAAAATGCCTTCGGTCACAACTTTTCGTGTTTTATTAAGTACATGATGCACTTTGGACCCCGTGGGTCCATCATTAAGAGTAATTTGTCTTAATACATGCTTTATTTTTTCTCTTGAATGACGTGAAATGCATATTCCTCTCAGGAAAAGGTTTGGTGTTAGGTTACGAATTTCGTAAGTCAGACGCGGAAAAAATGGGCGCAATAGCAGAAAAGACGAACAATGTAAACTCACCAAATAACCGAAGAAACGTATTTTTAACGTTTTAGCACCAGCATACGCATTTTTGTCCACCGTTTTCGTACATATCACTCCATTCAAGAGGCACATTCGCATACCCACGTTTGTAAACACTTCACAGATGTCCTAATACATGGTGTGGTCAAAGATGAATTTACTCGTAGTGCTAAAGATATAATTATTAAACAACTGACATACACAGGAAACAATTTACATGTTGTTGTTGTTGTTGTTGTTGTTGTTGTGGTCTTCAGTCCTGAGACTGGTTTGATGCAGCTCTCCATGCTACTCTATCCTGTGCAAGCTTCTTCATCTCCCAGTACCTACTGCAGCCTCCATCCTTCTGAATCTGCTTAGAGTATTTATCTCGTGGTTTCCCTCTACGGTTTTTACCCTCCACGCTGCCCTGCAATACTAAATTGGTGATCCCTCAATGTCTCAGAACATGTCCTACCAACCGATCCCATCTTCCAGTCGTGCCACAAGCTCCTTTTCTCCCCAATTCTATTCAATACCTCCACATTAGTTATGTGATCTACCCATCTAATCTTCAGAATTCTTCTGTAGCACCACATTTCGAAAGCTTCTATTCTCTTCTTGTCTAAACTATTTATCGTCCACGTTTCACTTCCATACATGGCTACACTCCATACTTTCAGAAACGACTTCCTGACATTTAAATCTATACTCGATGTTAACAATTTTTTCTTCTTCAGAAACGCTTCCCTTGCCATTGCCAGCCTACATTTTATATCCTCTCTACTTCGACCATCATCAGTTATTTTGCTCCCCAAATAGCAAAACTCCTTTTCTACTTTAAGTGTCTCATTCCCTAATCTAATACCCTCAGCATCACCCGACTTAATTCGACTACATTCCATTATCCTCGTTTTGCTTTTGTTGATGTTCATTTTATATCCTCCTTTCAAGACACTGTCCATTCCGTTCAACTGCTCTCTCAGGTCCTTTGCTGTCTCTGACAGAATTACAATGGCATCGGCGAACTTCAAAGTTTTTATTTCTTCTCCATGGATTTCAATACCTACTCCAAACTTTTCTTTTGTTTCCTTTATTGCTTGTTCAATATACAGATTAAATAAGATCGGGGATAGGGTACAACCCTGTCTTACTCCCTTCCCAACCACTGCTTCCCTTTCATACCCCTCGACTCTTATAACTGCCATCTGCTTTCTGTACAAATTGTAAATAGCCTTTCGCTCCCTGTATTTTACCCCTGCTACCCTCAGAATTTGAGAGTATTCCAATCAACATTGTCAAAAGCTTTCTCTAAGTCTACAAATGCTAGAAACGTAGGTTTGCCTTTCCTTAATCTTTCTTCTAAGATAAGTCGTAGGGTCAGTATTGCCTCACGTGTTCCAACATTTCTACGGAATCAAAACTGATCTTCCCCGAGATCAGCTTCTATCCGTTTTTCCATTCGTCTGTAAAGAATTCGCGTTAGTATTTTGCAGCTGTGACTTATTAACCTGATAGTTCGGTAATTTTCACATCTGTCAACAACTGCTTTCTGTTGGATTGGAATTATTATATTCTTCTTGAAGTCTGAGGGTATTTCGCCTGTCTCATACATCTTGTTCACCAGATGGTAGAGTTTTGTCAGGACTGGCTCTCCCAAGGCTGTCAGTAGTTCTAATGGAATGTTGTCTACTCCCGGGGCCTTGTTTCGACTCAGGTCTTTCAGTGCTCTGTCAAACTCTTCACGCAGTATCATGTCTCCCATTTCATCTTCATCTACATCCACATCCAATTCCATAATATTCTCCTCAAGTACATCGCCCTTGTATAGACCCTCTATATACTCCTTCCACCCTTCTGCTTTCCCTTCTTTGCTTAGAACTGGGTTTCCATCTGAGCTTTTGATATTCATGCAAGTGGTTCTCCTTTCTCCAAAGGTCTCTTTAATTTTCCTGTAGGCAGTATCTATCTTACCCCTAGTGAGATAAGCCTCTACATCCTTACATTTGTCCTCTAGCCATCCCTGCTTAACCATTTTGCACTTCCTATCAATCTCATTTTTGAGACGTTTGTATTCCTTTTTGCCTGCTTCATTTACTGCATTTTTATATTTTCTCCTTTCATCAATTAAATTCAATATTTCTTCTGTTACCCAAGGCTTTCTACTAGCCCTCGTCTTTTTACCTATTTCATCCTCTGCTGCCTTCACTATTTCATCCCTCAAAGCTACCCATTCTTCTTCTACTGTATTTCTTTCCCCCATTCCTGTCAATTGTTCCCTTATGCTCCCCCTGAAACTCTGTAAAACCTCTGGTTCTTTCAGTTTATCAAGGTCCCATCTCCTTAAATTCCCACATTTTAGCAGTTTCTTCAGTTTTAATCTACAGTTCATAACCAATAGATTGTGGTCAGAGTCCACATCTGCCCCTGGAAATGCCTTGCAATTTAAAACCTGGTTCCTAAATCTCTGTCTTACCATTATATAATCTGATACCTTTTAGTATCTCCAGGGTTCTTCCATGTATACAACCTTCTTTTATGATTCTTGAACCAAGTGTTAGCTATGATTAAGTTATGCTCTGTGCAAAATTATACCAGGCGGCTTCCTCTTTCATTTCTTAGCCCCAATCCATATTCACCTACTATGTTTTCTTCTCTCCCTTTTCCTACTCTCGAATTCCAGTCACCCATGACCATTAAATTTTCGTCTCCCTTCACTACCTGAATAATTTCTTTTATACAATTGACATGTGCAGGAAATAACTTTAGGATAGGTCTTTAGAATTACCTGTGGCTTGCGAAATCTGTTGGTTCATTTAAAATAGACTGTGGATTGGGTTGTTTTGGGGGAGGAGACCAAACAGAGAGGTCATCGGTCTCATCAGATTAGGGAAGGATGTAGAAGGAAGTGGGCCGTGCCCTTTTCAAAGGAACCATCCCGGCATTTGCCTGAAGAGATTTAGGGAAATCACGGAAAACCTAAATCAGGATGGCCGGACGCGGGACTGAACCGTCGTCCTCCCGAATGCTAGATTCTGGCTTATTGATATTGTGGAGGTATATGTGCAGATGTTGTAACAGATTTAGTGCCTTACCATTGGCTTCTTCATTATGTAGTATTACCAAATTGTTCTCTAGATTGTAGATGATATGTTCCGTTTCGAACATACGTTGTGCAATGACTGATTTTTGGAAGTGGTTGACCCTGAAAACATTTACTTTTTCTTGAAAACGGGTTTTGAAGTTTCTACCTGTTTTCCCTACATAGCAGGCAGGACAACTGGGGCATGATACTTTGTAGACTCCACTGTTGTACGTTTGCGTATTGGATTTTATGTTATGGACGAGTAAGTTTCCTAACTTATTATCCACACTTCGTGTGCGTTACTCCAAGCACTGCTGCTGCCCTCGGCTCCACACAGTGCGACAACTGCCCGTCAACTGCCTGTGCCTTGCTCTCTCTATAGACGCGACCCTAGCGACTGCTTTGAAGACTAGGGCGAGCCAGCGATAACCGCAGAAGGGAGTAATACGCGCCCCCTGTTGTGACACCACCTAAAAGTTATCGATGGAGAAATGAGCCGTCACGGCTCATAATGCTGCCATCCTTAGATCTTTAAAAACTTTTTTGGTTGAACATCATGTTTGAAACGTCTCTGTGACGTCGTTTCATAAGACGCTTGTCGAATTCGGTACAACTTATTCACTTTACTGACTGATTTTAGCTCAATTCATGAACTCTTACAGAAAGACTGAGCACTCAGATAAGGCCTATTGACTATTATATGTGTGTTTCGGTTTTGTTTTGTGGGAAACGCTGACTTGGTCATCTTCTGCTGGGAGCAGGCGATATTGCTTCTCGTTCGAAGGAGAGCACAGCATGACCAACCTAGGTGTCCAATACCTGAACAGAGAGGTTTACCCATCTTAGTCTAAGGCTGTTTTTGTGTGTGAGGTTGGTGACGGAGGGCTACCCTTCTGGTAGCTTCCGCTGCACGGGGAGCTAGGTAATCTCGAGTGACAGAAAGCGGCACTCTTCGGTGAACGCTTGGTGCGTACGGATCGTAGCTCTTAAGGGGTTCCAGGTGATAGGAAGCAGGTTGAGTTAAGGCTTCATTACACTTAACTGTTGAAATACTTAAGAACTTCAGCTTAACTGAAGCGAGATATTTTTCCGAATGTGCCATAATTATATTGCTTTAAATTGGCGATTTTTGGGTGTTTGAGTTAGGTGTGGAAGTTACTTTGTCCATTTTGAACAACGATGAAGTTGAATTTGAAACGGCAAATCTGATTGGGGCCCGCATCTCGTGGTCGTGCGGTAGCGTTCTCGCTTCCCACGCCCGGGTTCCCGGGTTCGATTCCCCGCGGGGTCAGGGATTTTCTCTGCCTCGTGATGGCTGGGTGTTGTGTGCTGTCCTTAGGTTAGTTAGGTTTAAGTAGTTCTAAGTTCTAGGGGACTTATGACCACAGCAGTTGAGTCCCATAGTGCTCAGAGCCATTTGAACCATTTTGAAATCTGATTAGGGAAAGCTGGTTAGTATCACTTCAACAGTACGTGAGTGTAATACTGTGTCGGAGCGAGTATGATTTTTAATGATTTTTAATCTTATATTTTGTGGAAGTTGCTTTTGTCTTTGTGTGTCGATTTTGTGCCACGTGTTTGGTGATCAATGACCCTTCTGGTCCACTACGGCACCGCAATAGGCTTTAACAGTTTGCTTGTTTAATGAGCTATTATTTCTACAAGAATATCTGTTCTTTCGTGCGCTTTCTACAAAGCAGCACAACAGTTTGATTCGGAATGCACCAAGTGCTCTAGTTCGGCCGTTTGGAAGCAGCAGACGCAGTTAGTATGTTGAATAATTATCGCAAAACCTCGTGCATTGGTTAAACCTCTGTCCAGAATAGTGCATGCGTAGAATCGTAATGCGAATCTCACTGAGACATTTTTATGGTATGAATATAAAGGAGATGGTAGTATCATTTTCTCCCAGCCCCGTTTTTTTGTGTTTCTTCTTGCTGTAGTTAAATTGTGCTGTGTTACATTCTCGCGTAATTCTTACTTAAATATTTCTAGTCTGGCACCAGTTATGTGTAGTTAGGATGTGCAACCAAATACTTAGATTCAATAAATAATCTACGTGGAAGATAAATTCTGTGGTGTTGATCTTACCCACTTACTCCGATTACCAATCCTGAATTAATCAAATTTCATCATGCACGACATGGAGTGCTATTTGTCTCGCAACTTAAAGAAATTTGCATACTTGTAATTAAATTATTAAAGTAATTAAACCAATCATTTTCCAGCTCCGTTTTTTTTCTTAATTGTTAGGAAGGGTTTGAGCTGGCGCCGACCCTGAATTTCTGAATTTTTATCATTATTTGTGTGAGAGAAGCAGCTAGAAATGCGAGATAACGAATATGGCTCGATGAGAAACGTCGTAAACATAGTAATACGTTATATGTTCCGCTGTGCATTCATTACTCATGCCATCTTAACATTTTAGTGGAGAGTTATTGCGCATTCCCCAATGGTTTGCCAAAATCAAAATTACCAACAACTTTGTCAAGAGTAACAATACTCACAGCTACAATGCATATTCTAGAACTTGGCACGTCTTCGTATGTAGCCCTTCTTTCACCCCAGAATGAGCTTTCGACTCTCGAGCGGAATGTGTGCTGATGTGAAATTTCTTGGTAGATAGTGACTCGAACTCGGGACTTTTGCCTTTCACGGGCAAGTGCTCAACCAACAGAGCTACCCAAGTACGACCTATCACTCATCCTCAGAGTTGTACTTCTGCCAGTACGTCGTGTCCTAGCTTCCAACGAAAGTTCTCCTGCGAAGATTTACAAGTATGAAGAACATCTGATGATCTGGGGATCTTCACATGCGCGCGCTGATTGGCGAGCGCAGTTGGTCAAGCTGTTCATCTTCTTTCTTTATATCCTCATTTTCCTTTTACGATGGAGGTGATTTTAGCCCGTTGAACATCTCGCGTTTTATCGCTATATCTTTATTACCACGACGTCTGTAGATTACGTCCCACTCAGCCACACCCCCCCCCCCCCCCCAGGCTAACAGCTGACTTTAGTTCCTCCTGTTGTCATAGGTAGCTTCATATATAAGTTTCTTTACTAGCATAAGCAACCGTGCGCGGTTATTTTTAGGTTTCATCTCCTATTTAACTCGTCTCTTGTTCTACCCATTTCATTTTTTTTATATATACGTTGATCCACGGTTGGGAATATATGGGCTATTTAGCCCCGACCCATGTATAAACTTTCTCGTATTCGTATGCGCATCTGCATTCCAGTAACTTCCCTTGTCTTGCGCATGTGCGTAGATAGCGGGTCAGGTTTGTAAGTAAGCGACCGTTTGTAGCTGCAATTTATGGCGGGTCATGGCCCATCGAACACAGGCCGGTGTGAGGTGGAGCGTACACCATTAAGTAGTGGTTTCGACTTTGTACATATGTACTGTTAGTGTTTTCCTTTCCTTTTCCGTTTATAAACGTACAGCTATGGTGTTCTTTTAATCACTGACAAAGGTCTTCTTAGGCACTTGTGGGTTTTATTGTTGTTCTGAAGAAGGTGTAGTTATCTACGCCGAAACTAGTGTTAACACTTAACACAAGGTGCTTCTTTCGCAATCGAGGCTGGTTTTTAGTTTTTTAATATATTTGGAATTAGAGTGTCGGTCCGGCGCAAAGCTTTAATGTTCCAGGAAGTTTCACTCCTTTGATGCTTGTCAGTTATTAAAATTCACAATAAATAGAAAAAGTGTACATATATGCCGGTGTTTACATTTACGTGACTAGTGAAGCGCATCTCACAAGGGAACCTCCCCATCGCACCCCCCTTAGATTTAGTTATAAGTTGGCACAGTGGATAGGCCTTGAAAAACTGAACACAGATCAATCGAGAAAACAGGAAGAAGTTGTGTGGAACTATGAAAAAATAAGCAAAATATACAAACTGAGTAGTCCATGAGAAGACAGGCAACATCAAGGAAAATCTCAGCTCAGGAGTGCCGTGGTCCCGTGGTTAGCGTGAGCAACTGCGGAACGAGAGGTCCTTGGTTCAAGTCTCCCCTACAGCGAAAAGTTTTTCTTTATTTTGGCAAAGTTATGATCTGTCCATTCGTTCATTGACGTCTCTGTTCACTGTAATAAGTTTAGTGTCTGTGTTTTGCGACCGCACCGCAAAACCGTGCGATTAGTAGACGAAAGGACGTGCCTCTCCAATGGGAACCGAAAACATTTGATCTCAAGGTCATAGGTCAACCGATTCCTCCACAGGAAAACACGTCTGATATATTCTATACGACACTGGTGACGGCATGTGCGTTACATGACAGGAATATGTTGTCGACCCACCTAACTTGTACACTTGGCGAATGGGTAAAAAGATTCTTCTACCTTGCCCGATTTAGGTTTTCTTGTGGATGTGATAATCACTCCCAAAAAAGTGATGAAAACATAAGAGTTTGTCACATAAACTGCAACAAATGAATCCAACAGTTTCGCAGTCGCTCACTTTCCCCTGTGCTCTGTCAAAACATATGTTTCAAATTTTTCCGTGTGTAGACCGTCAAATCCTGCCTATGTCCAAGCAAATCTGAACATGTCCTGGAATTTTGGAGAGCGAAGTTGATTATGTGTGAGTGCCTGAACTTTGATAATTGTCTGAAAATAAAAAATTAAACTTTTCGCTCGAAGGCGGACTTGAACCTAGGACCTCTCGTTCTGCAGTTGCCCACGCTAACCACGGGACCACGGCGCTCCTACGTTCAATCTCTCCTTGATGTTGCTTATCTTGCACATGGACTACTCGGTTTGTATATTTTGCTTATTTTTTCATAGTTCCACACTACTTCTTCCTGTTTTCTCGATTGATCTGTGTTCAGTTTTTCAAGGCCTATCCACTGTGACAACTTATAACTAAATCTGAGGGGGGTACGATGGGGAGGTTCCCTTGTCAGAACTTCCTCACTCGAAACAACATAGTGCAACCCCAGCTTTGCTGTGTCGCGTGACCTTAGATGAAGGTGGCGCGCCGGAGCGCCGACTGCGACGCTGACCCCTGCTGACCTCTGGCGGCTGCGGTGCCGGGCGGCGCCGTCTCGGCTGACCACAGCGGGCAGCGGGCAGGCCGGGCGCCGCGGTGCCAGGCGCCGGATGACCACAGCAGCAGCGGGCAGGCCACGCCGGAGCCTCCAATCGATGCCGCCGCCCGGCGCGCATACGTGGCGCCCGCTCGCGAATCCCCCCACACCTACATTTACCGTGCGTCCGGAACAGCCTTGGACACTCCTGCGCTTGTCTGCTGTACGGCAGTAAAATGGGTCGAAATGGAGACGTGACAGAATGGCAGAGAGTAGCTGCTAAGCTGTTTGTATGCGCCCGAGACCTCACAGGAATCAACCTGACCGCTTCGTCGGAGGATCAATGCGGACTGTCCAATGCTCCATCTATGAGTCTGGTCACATACCATCGCAAATTATGGAAAATATCATCCACACAAATGCCAAGTTATCAAGTGCTTGAAAGTTCGAGAACTGTCGTACAATCAGCTTAAAAGGTGATGCATTCACATTGCCGACATGAATAACATACAGAAGATTGGAAAAGAAAATTGACGATGTGTTAGATGACCACGGCCTGGGCTTTAGGAAAGGTAAAGGCACCGAGAGGCAGTTCTGACTTTGCGCTTGATAACTGAAGTAAGACTGATGAAAAATCAAGGTACGCTCTTAGCATTTGTCGAGCTAGAAAAAGCGATCGACAATATAAAATGGTGCAAGTGTTCGAAGTTCTGAGAAAATAAGATTCGAAGCTCAAGAACGAAGTGCTTGGATTAAAATTAGTGTAACAAAGGGATACACTCTTTCGCCCTAACCATTCAGTCTATACACCGAAGAAGAGTGGAATTAAAATGCGCGGTGGGGGATATCGCTGAAGACAGCGCTATCCTGTGGAATGAATGGAATGAACACTCCAATGAGTACAGAACATGGAGTGAAGGTAAACTTGAAAAACAGAAAAGTAATGAGAAGTGTCACAAATGAGAATAGTGACAAACTTGACATAAAAATTCTTGGTCACGAAGTAGACGGAGTTAAGGGGTTCTGATACTATGGAAGCAAAATAACCCACTAGGATGAATCAAGGACGACACAAAAATCGGACTATCACATTGAACCAGGGCACTCATGGGCAACAAAAGTTCAAATGGCTCTGAGCACTATGGGACTCAACATCTGTGGTCATAAGTCCCCTAGAACTTAGAACGACTTAAACCTAACTAACCTAAGGACATCACACACATCCATGCCCGAGGCAGGATTCGAACCTGCGATCGTAGCAGTCGCGCGGTTCCTGACTGAGCGCCTAGAACCGATAGACCACCGCGGCCGGCCGCAACAAAAGCCTGATGGTATCAAATGTGAGTCTTAAATTGTGGAAGAAATTTCTGACCATGTACATCTGGAGCACAGCATTGTACGGTAGTGAGTCATGCAAAGTGGAAAAACCAGAGCACAGGAGAATCGAAGCATTTGAGATGTGGGGCTACAGAAGAGTATTTTGAAACCTAGATGGAATCATAAGGGAAGGAATGAGAGGTTCTCCGTACAATAGGGGAGCGAAGGAACAAACGAAAAACGCTGATAAGAAGATACATGATGGTAGGGCATGTTTTAAGACCTCAAGGAACATCCTCCATTGTACTAGAGGGAGCTGTGTAGGATAAAAACTGTAGGGGAAGACAGAGATTGGAATAAAGACAGCGAATACACCGACGGAAACAAATCGCAGTGGAAAAAAATACTTAATGTAGAATAATGAAATTTCCGGAATACATTTGTCTAGGTAACATATTAAAGCAATTAACACTGCAGGATCACCGATTAATATAAGCCGTTGACAACGTGAAATTCTGGTACGTTACTAACCAGTGCAACTGGCAGAATGTTTAATGCAAGCAAGCAAACATGCATGCTTCGTGTTGTACAGCTGCCAGATGTCTGTTTGTAGGATGGACTTCCACGCCTGTTGCACTTGGTCCGTCAACACAGGGCAGTTAATGCTGTTTGTGAAAGGCGCAGGAGTTGTCGTCCAATGATGTCTCATATGTGCTCGATTGGAGACAGATACTGGACAAGGTGACATGTCGACACTCTATAGAGCATGTTGGGTGTGTGGTCGAGCGTTATCCTGTAGGAAAACACCCCCTGGAATGCTGTTCATAAATGAAAGCACAACAGGTCGAATCACAAGACTGATGTACAACTTTTTTCATTCTGGGTGAATGGGATATCTACGAGAGTGCTCCAGCTGTCATGCAAAGTCGCACCCCAGACCATAACTCGAGGCATAGGTCCAGTGCAGACATGTTGTTCGCAGGCCTTCAACTGGCCTAACCAACACACGACCATCAAAGGAATCGAGGCAGGACCAGGTTTCATCAGAAAATACCTCAACCTCCACCCTGATCTCCAATGAGCTCTCACTTGACACTACTGAGGTTGTAAGTGGCAGTGGTTTGGGATCAATCGATGAATGCTACAGGGCATCGGATTCGAGGCTGTCTTGAAGTAACAGATTTGTAACACTTCATTAGTAGTAGACAAGTGTATTTTGTTAGTGCAGGTTGCCTACATCAGGGACCAGTATGCACTCAGGGGAAAACCTATTGTTCTCTTAAGTGATTTTCCATATCAACCTACTATTCTCCTTTGACTGACAGGTCCTTAGCCTATTGTTCTGTTAAGTGGTTTTCCATGTCACTGCACTTAACCTATTGTCCCCCCCACCCCATACCACTACTCTCCCCCCTCAGGAAACCCCCCACCCCTCGCTGCTATAACTGAGTCTTTTACCTGCCAATTCCTAGGAATATGTGGCAGTCGGATGACTTAGGTTAGTGGAGGTGCTCTTTTTTCCCGCCAAAATTCAAACTTCTAGCAAGGCGTGTGTGGCACTTGAGTCATCAACTGACTTCACGGCCGCCATCTTGGATGAGATCTTATGCTGTGCATGTTAGTACATGTTAGTGCATGTTAGCACAAGTTAGTGCACGTTAGTGCACATTAGCCCGCCAAAATGGTTTGGCAAGGGGACGCGGTGGTCAGTTAGGATCGTGGTGGGCACTTTAACTATTTCATTCCAAGTCCAGGTGGGTGTAGCACTTACGAAAATCTGACAAAATTTGAAACTTTCCCACCAGAGAGATTAATTACTTGATCAATTTAATTAAGTAGTCAATGTGACCTATCTTCCCACCGCGTTCTTAGGTTAGTAGAGGTTGTATTGTCCTGATGGAATTTGAACTTCCTGCCACAGGGTGCATGGCAGGGGGGCATGGCACTTTCCCACCAGAGAGGTTAATTAATTGATCAATTTAATTAAGTAGCCAGTCAAATTGATAGGAGTGAGAGGGGCCTATTCCAATAAGTCAGACCTGAAAGTGTATTTGTAGCAGCAAGGGGAAGGAGGGGGTTGGTGGAGGGGGAGGGGTGGGGGACTAGGTTAAGCGCCTGTCAATCAAAGGGAAATGGGGTGACATGGAAAAGCACTTAACAGAACAAGAGGTTAATTCAGGCCTGAAAGTGTACCTGTAGCAGTGAGGGGTGGGGGGTTTCCTAAGGTTGGAGGGTAGTGGAATGAAGAGAGGGGGGGGACAATAGGTTAATTGCAGCGACATGGAAAACCACTTAACAGAACAACAGGCTAAGGACCTGTCAATCAAAGGAGAACAATAGGTTGACATGGAGAAGCAGTAGCCGGCCACAGTGGTCTAGCGGTTCTAGGCGCTCAGTCCGGAACCGCGCGACTGCTACGGTCACAGGTTCGAATCCTGCCTTGGGCATGGATGTGTGTGATGTCCTTAGGTTAGTTAGGTTTAAGTAGTTCTAAGTTCTAGGGGACTGATGACCACAGATTTTAAGTCCCATAGTGCTCAGAGCCATTTGAACCTTTTTTTTTTTTTTTTTTTGATAAGCAGTAATAGAGCAATAGGTTTCCCCTTGTGCATACCTGCCCCTGATGAAGGCAACCCCCACTAACAAAGTGCGCTCTTACGAAGGTAGCTCTACTACTTTCGCTGTGTCATTGTGGTGTCAACTGTTGCTCAAATTGCTGCTGCAGGTGCAGACAATGCGCCAGAACCATACTCCGAACAGGATGGTCTTCCCTCACGGCAGCGCCTCGTGGCCGTACGGAATTCGATCTTTTTGAGAACGTACATTCACGTGACCACCGCTGACAGCAGTCATGTAGAATGGCTACATTCCTGGACCTCTTTCTGCAGTATCAAAGAAGGAACATCCTGCTTGTCGTAGTCCCATTGCACGACCTCGTTCAAACTGAGTGAGGTGCTGATGATCGTGTCTTCGTTGCCTTACAGGCATTCTTGTCTAATGTCAGCTCACCATGTCCAATCTCAAAGGTAACTAACGCTCACGACCGTTGCAACTTGTGTTTAAAGTAAATCCTCACAGTGGTGCCACTGGCGCCACTCTTACACGACGGGCGCCAGATTTAAATAGACGTCATCTTTCACATGTAGAAACAAGCCAACCAACTTTGGTTTACGTCGCACAAGTCCTTCTTGGTGCTGCGTTTGCGTCAGTGTAATTGAGAATACAGGTACTCTGAGATAAAGAGGCACTTCATTCACCATTCTAATCCCAGCATTCTGGTACTTAGTAAAATAATAATTCAGGTAATACTAATAATTTATATGGGTTGCCTGATTTATTTGACGATTTTTACAGCTTGTCTCAAGCCGATCTGTGAGAGGAACTTGGCGCTAGAAATTTTCTTTATTTATAGGCGAGGGCAGCAGTCTTCCTAGCAGCCATGATGGCTTCCCGTTTCGCACCCCTTTTCCGATCGCCAGGGTAGCACGTAGTGTCGTTTGAACATTCTGTAGTGGCCAAACTTTCTCCTGTTCACAGTTCTCCAACCTGCCTTACCAACCTTGTAACCGCTATTTCTGCTCGATTTCAACGTCGCGAGGTCGCCTCCCTGTGAGATTCCGGCCCTCTGATTGGCCAGTTTAGGTGCGCGCCCGTTTTTCGCCGGTAGGCGCCAACCGTCTTCTGCGGGTGGATGGTGGACAAAGGGGAAGTAGGGCAGTTCTAGTGTGACCGAGCCGGAGACCGGAGGTGCCGCTTCCAGGAGATGAATGGTTCAAATGGCTCTGAGCATTATGCGACTGAACTTCTGAGGTCATCAGTCGCCTAGAACTTAGAACTAATTAAACCTAACTAACCTAAGGACATCACACACATCCATGCCCGAGGCAGGATTCAAACCTGCGACCGGAACGGTCGCTCGGCTCCAGACTGTAGTGCCTAGAACCGCACGGCCGCTCCGGCCGGCCCGGAGATGAAGTTCGGTAACCATGAGCGCCGACGTGCACTGTAGATTCGCGCCCTGCGGCACAGAGGGAACCTGAAAGGTCATTGTGAATGGTTTGGCGTCTTGCAGGTTCTATTGCTTTAGTACGGGAGGCTACCTAGCGACTCACGCACAGTAGCATCTTCTTAGTCTTTGGCTCAATCATGGTGGTGGTCGTTGCATGCCTGAAACCCCTCCCTTTAGTAAATTGGACCCGATTTGATAATACGGCGATCGTTCCAAAAATTCCTTTTCTCCTGCTATCGTGGTTTGTTATGAACGTACGTTGGGGCAGGCTGCTGAACTCGAATCTTTCTTCCCCCCACCCCCTATTTGGTTGTATTATTGTTCGATTCTCAACTGTTTAATAAATGAGTCCGCTAATCTTACATTCTCTCTCTTTCATTACGTGAACTCACCCCTAGTGTAACAGAATAATGCAGAACTATAGCGGTTGCTATGTCATGCAGGTCTCGCGCCAGTAACGATAGTATAAAGATTCAATATCGCGCTCCTGGCACGACCATTGCACGCATGGTACCGATAACAGTAGTAATCATGTTCAGTTATTCCCCATTGACAAACTGGGAAGTGTTCACGGCTCAGTGTGAGGACGTGAGCACTAAATCCACTCGATGTGGTGGAAGTAGTGGCCACTGTTTTACCTTGCTGGTTCAGACAAAAAAGTATCAAAAATAGCAGCCCCTACAGCAAGGAATAATAACCTGGAAAATAAAACGAGCCACCTCTTTTAAATGGTTTCACAGAGCTGTTGAGAGCAAAAACTGTGGTGTAAGGCAGAGATTGGAATAAGTCCAGCAAATAACTGAGAATGTAGAATGCAACTGCTGCTCTGAGACGAAGAGGTTGAGGCAGGAGGGATATTCATGTCATCAAACCATTCAAAGGGCTTAAGTAAAAAAAATGGACAGTTGTCGTAAACAGAGACAAGCTTGCCAACGGCACTCTGTTCCAGAAATAAGAGAATACGCTGTTGTCAGTGAACTCAGGTCTAACTTAACGAGTTAACGAGCGAATATTGCGGTGGACCTCACAAAATACCGCTGGTCACAGCAGCACATAAATCTGCAGTCTTCAGTGGGCCAAGCAACACAGTGCCAGGACGATGACTGACTGGAGGCATATAGTGTGTCCCCAATGAGTTTGGATTTTGCCGCCTTTCAAATCATGATAGATAGGTCAATGGGGCAGTGTGTGATGAGTGTAGCTCATGTCGGAAGATGTTATGAGTAGTGGGACTAAGTATGTACGAAGACAAGCTGCATTGTTGCCAAATTTATTCAAGATGGCGGCGATGACGTCAAGGGAATTTTCTAGTGGAGGCAGGTCAATAATAATAAATAATAATAAATGATAATAAATGATAATGAATGATAATAAATGATAATGAATGATCTTAAATGATAATAAAGACAAGTACAGTTTTGCATACATTATCCTGTTGGAATTCAAACTTCCCGCCATTTGTTCTTCTGGAGACTTAGGTTAGTGGACATAGCACAATTGGTCTATTTTCCCACCAAAATTCAAACTTCCTGCCATTTTTTCTGGAGGTTAGGTTAGTGGACGTAGCACAACTGGCCAATTTTCCCGCCAAAAGCCGCCATCTAGGATGACGTCATGCGCTGTTGCCAAGTCTACATGCCGCAATGTTGGATGACGACATCGCCGCAATCTTGAATAAATTTGGCAACAATGCAGCGTGTCTTCGTACACACTTAGTACCACTACTGTTATGTTTCGAAGGTGTTTTACGTACCACTGCTTTGTCTCATTCTAGTTACCGTAACTACAGACCAGGATATTTATGTGCCCATTCTCTTTGACCAAGTGTCGCCCTTCCTCTCCATCTTCTCGTGCTGAATCTGCTGTAGATACTCTCGTTTTCTGAGGTGACAACCGTCTTGTGCTGTGCTGAACACATACTTGAATGGAGGGCTGCATTTCAAATACCTTTACTATTTTGTTATTATTACGTTCGTTATGAATTTAGATAACTACATTGTATGACGACGTTCTACGAGTCGGGGCGTGGAATGTCAGAAGCTTTAACGTGGTAGGGAAACTAGAAAATCTGAAAAGGGAAATGCAAAGACTCAATCTAGATATAGTAGGGGTCAGTGAAGTGAAGTGGAAGGAAGACAAGGATTTCTGGTCAGATGAGTATCGGGTAATATCAACAGCAGCAGAAAATGGTATAACAGGTGTAGGATTCGTTATGAATAGGAAGGTAGGGCAGAGGGTGTGTTACTGTGAACAGTTCAGTGACCGGGTTGTTCTAATCAGAATCGACAGCAGACCAACACCGACAACGATAGTTCAGGTATACATGCCGACGTCTCAAGCTGAAGATGAACAGATAGAGAAAGTGTATGAGGATATTGAAAGGGTAATGCAGTATGTAAAGGGGGCGAAAATCTAATAGTCATGGGCGACTGGAATGCAGTTGTAGGGGAAAGAGTAGAAGAAAAGGTTACAGGAGAATATGGGCTTGGGACAAGGAATGAAAGAGGAGAAAGACTAATTGAGTTCTGTAACAAGTTTCAGCTAGTAATAGCGAATACTCTGTTCAAGAATCACAAGAGGAGGAGGTATACTTGGAAAAGGCCGGGAGATACGGGAAGATTTCAATTAGATTACATCATGGTCAGACAGAGATTCCGAAATCAGATACTGGACTGTAAGGCGTACCCAGGAGCAGATATAGACTCAGATCACAATATAGTAGTGATGAAGAGTAGGCTGAAGTTCAAGACATTAGTCAGGAAGAATCAATACGCAAAGAAGTGGGATACGGAAGTACTAAGGAATGACGAGATACGTTTGAAGTTCACTAACGCTATAGATACAGCAATAAGGAATAGCGCAGTAGGCAGTACAGTTGAAGAGGACAGGTAGTTTAAGTTGTGGAAACGGACCAATATAAGCGGCTGTCAGTTACAGTCGAACATACAACCTGTTGTGTTATGTCCTCACTATAACACAACAAATATTCCGTGATAACCAAATTTATTTGACCTTCTGTCACTCAAAACAAACTTAAGTTCGACTACACAAGATTTCGCTGACTGTAGCACCAAGGAGAAATCAGAGTCACTAGTAGAGAATACAAGTCCAAACCACAGCCAACCAGTCGATACCGACGCGTCGCAAGTTTCCAGCCAGGGAGGCCACAGTACGGTACGGTCGTCGTGAATCCAGCAGCGGGGTAGTGACAAGGTCATCGGCGAAGATTGAACTGGTTAAACGGGCTCAGGGAGCTCGCTTAAATCAGTAGGTCCGGCGAGTCAGAGTGTTGTTAGATGGCGCCCTTATACGGTTGCTCACTCTGGTGGCAAGGGCAGCGCCGCCAGGGTAATCCGTGTCGATAGTGGTGTGTACGTTGCCGCTATCCCCGCGACGACGCGTTCACTGGCGCCAGTTGTTGACATCGTGTGCGGCGCCAGCGGTACTCGCTGCGTGCCGCGCGTGTTGTAGCACGCCGCGCCGAGTTGACGGCTGCTGTACGGCGGGCGATACGACACAACCTTTTATTTGATCAAACATTATAAGAGGCAAGAAAAAAATTTTAAAAAATCACAGCTTTAGTTTTGGAATTTAATTAGCGGCTGAATGCGCAATACAATCTCATGCATTAATGGCAAGACCACTTTAATTTAAAAACGGCTGAAAGCGAATAACTTAAAGCTCATCAAAATCGGAAATCTAAAAGGCAAAGCCTTATCTTAAAACAGTTCCTTAAATAGGCTGAAGGCCCAAAGAATCTGACACTTTAAGATCAGAACAAGTTTAATTCAAAATCGGCTGAAGGCCCAACACTTACGACTCAATAACATTAACTTTAAAAATGTCAAAGCCTTTTTGTAAAACAGTTCTTAAATTAGGCTGAAGGCATAAACCATCTGATGCCTTAAGGTCAAAACAATCTTAATCTAAAAATCGACTAGAAGCCATACAAGTACAAACAACAAGAACAAACGAAAAGGCATTACACCCAAAAGCAATCAGAAGTTCCGAGGGTCGGCCTGGAATTCAAACACTAACGCTCGCTTAGGTGAGACGGGCATCAGCCTAACCATTGTCGATCCGACGACAACCCAACCTACAGACAGTCAACAGACGCACCGCTTCACCCGACCAGCACACAACAGGGAGTTCAATGGAACAATGTAGAAGGTATTGGCGCCTGCAACCAGTTATACATTGAGCTGTCAAACTACACACTGTGCTGGACAGCGACAACACGATGGGGAAAATACACTGCCTGAACTTACGCCACCGGCCAGAGAAGGTACCTGGAACGTTAACGGCCACATGGCAGAAGATTCCGCTGGTGCACTTCAGTTCAAATAATCAAATACAGTTAAACTCCACCGGAGGGTGGCTAAAATTTGCCAACTTGAAAACACACGTTTTTGCTTGGGTAATATCCCAACAGGTGCCAACAAACACCAAACGACACAATGTGAACAGTCGTGACTTTCTGGTAGATTAAGTCAAAACTCAACTTTCATGTCAAGGATCGGTGAGCCACGACCCTCGTAGCAAAGGGAACAGCACCACACACTCCGACACCGCATAGAGGCCGCCAGCGGACCTGGCCAAACAACGCTCCGCGGAGATATCTCCGCTGCTCCACGCCAACCGCCCAACTGCCCGAACACAGCCCAGATGGAAACTATTAACGCCAGGCCAAAGATAGTCCAAGGTGCGAATATCGATACACACCACTGCTGCCACCCGTGGACAGAGAGGATAACAGCATAATCGCGATAACTGCGGGAGACTAAACGCAGAATAGCAACCAAGGTTTAATCCAACGCATAGCATGAGCTAGCCACGGCCCAGGTTCTTTGAAGGTGTCGTATCTAGTGAGGTGTATGTTCGAATGCTACAGACGTCGATTTTACCAGCCATCCGAGAGGTGTTTGGCACTCAAAGACTTTCCCTACAAAATGATGGCGCTCCGCCTCATTACCACAGAGATGTCAGAGCCTACTTGGATGAAAATCTAGCTGGATGATAGGTAGATGAAACAGGAGCTGTTAAGTACCCACCACGATCTCCAGACCTTACACCTACCTATGACGGGCCTTGACAAATGACGTTTATCATCAGAAGCCAGCTACAGTGAACGAGCTACGAGAAACCATCGAGGCGACCTGTGCGGCTCTCACAATGGCAATGCCCACAGCTGAAGTTCAGTCAACAGATCAGCGGCATCGATGTTGTTTGGCTTCTAATGGTAATCACATTGGACACATAAAATAAACTTCGACTCATGCAGGAATTGTAACTATGTGTCATTTTGTTCCATTAATATTGTCTATCAAAGAGAGCCAACATTTTTCTGGATTCCTATGTATAAGCATTCGAGTTATAGCTCCGTGTTACTTCCTTCTTCTCTTTTCCTAGTTGCTCGCCATTTCGTACTTCTCCCCTAACCGCCCGCCGTTTCCCTCACCGTTTCTGTCTGAAACTTAAAGCACGAATTACACACACGAAAGAGGCCACCTGAACTACAGCACACTGACTGCCTCAAACGGTATAGTCGCCACACATCTTAACACAATAATACCGCTCTCTACAATTATGAGCATATTAAGTCAAACTACACTACTGGCCATTAAAATTGCTACATCACGAAGATGACGTGCTACATACGCGAAATTTAACCGACAGGAAGAAGATGCTGTGATATGCAAATGATTAGCTTTTCAGAGCAGTCACGCAAGGTTGACGCCGCTGGCGACACCTACAACGTGGTGACATAAGGAAAGTTTCCAACCGATTTCTCATACGCAAACAGCAGTTGACCGGCGCTGCCTGGTGCTGGATCCTAACGGCCTCGTATCACTAGCAGTCGAGATGACAAGCATCTTATCCGCATGGCTGTAACGGATCGTGCAGCCACGTCTCGATCCCTGAGTCAACAGATGGGGGCGTTTGCAAAACGGCAACCATCTGCACGAACAGTTCGACGACGTTTTCAGAATCATGGACTATCAGCTCGGAGACCATGGCTGCGGTTACCCTTGTGGCTGCATCACAGACAGAAGCGCCACCACTGGTGTACTCAACGACGAACCTGGGTGCACGAAAGAAAAACGTCATTGTTTTCGGATGAATCCAGGTTCTGTTTACGGCATCGTGATGATCGCATCCGTGTTTGGCGACATCGTGGTGAACGCACATTGGAAGCGTGTATTCGTCATCGCCATACTGGCGTATCACCCGGCATGATGGTATGGGGTGCCATTGGTTACACGTCTCGGTCACCTCTTGTTCGCATTGACGGCACTTTGAACAGTGGACGTTACATTTCAGATGTGTTACGACCCGTGGCCCTACCCTTCATTCGATCCCTGCGAAACCCTACATTTCAGAATAACGCAGAACCGCATGTTGCAGGTCCTGTACGGGCCTTTGTGGATACAGAAAATGTTCTACTGCTGCCCTGGCCACCACATTCTCCAGATCTCTCACCAACTGAAAACGTCTGGTCAATGGTGGTCGAGCAACTGGCTCGTCCCAATTCGCCACTCACTACTCTTGATGAACTGTGGTATCGTGTTGAAGCTGCATGGGCAGCTGTACCTGTACACGCCATCGAAGCTCTGTTTGACCCAATGCCCAGGCGCATCAAGGCCGTTATTACGGCCAAAGGTGGTTGTTCTGGATACTGATTTCTCAGGATCTATGCACCCAAATTGCGTGAAAATGTAATCACATGCCAGTTCTAGTATAATATATTTGTCCAATGAATACCTGTTTATCATCTGCGTTTCTCCTTGGTGTAGCAATTTTAATGGCCAGTAGTGTATTTAACAAATCTCAAAATCCCAATTAAGGATACGCAACTTCTGTGTTCAAAGGACACAATAATAACACATGGCGAACAGAATGCTGAATTGTTAGGGAGCGACCTAGTCCACTGGTCTGTCTTTCACCAGGAACTGCAGGCCGATCCTCCAACTGCACTCACTTAGTAATCGCAGCCAAAATTAAAATCTCCTTTCTTCCGCCAATGGTCATTACTTCTCCAGGCTACATATACTCACGCATCCTGCTCTATCGATACCAAGACATCGACATAACTGGCGCACGGCACAAACGACCTCCAATTAATTTTTTCATACTGAAACTTTGAATTAGTGAAAAACCTGACATGCATGATTAAATCACTCTGGAATCCTGTCATAAACCGTTATAGTTTTATTTATATTGTACTGGAGTATTCCAGTGATATAATCTTTTCGGGTGATTACTCGAGTGATGGCGTCGTAGCAAACTTTCAATGACTTTCGACGCATCAACTTTCGGCGAAGTGTCCGTGTGCTATGTTCTGCCGCTGGACAGCTGACCTCTTAGTCACAGCATCTAGGGAAAACTTTCCGCAAAAACAGCTACAACGAAACGCAAAGCAGGGAGGACAAAACAGAAGAGAAAGAAGCTAAACGTTTAAGTTCCTGCCACATGCAGCGCCGCTGAAGGCAAATATTGCGAGAATAATGGAGAAACAGCAAATAAATATACCGGGTGATCAAAAAGTCAGTATAAATTTGAAAACTTAATAAACCAAGGAATAATGTAGATAGAGAGGTAAAAATTGACACACATGCTTGGAAAGACATGGTGTTTCATTAGAACAAAAAAAAAGTTCACAAAATGTCCGACAGATTTCGCTGGACAGCAAAACGTCAGTGACTGCGCATGACAATCGTGTATAGAAGGAGCTGTAATGAGAGAGAGAATCAAATGCGCCATCAGTCGCAGCATGTTGACGTTACCTGAAAAGGCGCTTTTAGTGAAGATGTATTATCAGAATGGCGAATGTGCTAGTTCAGCGTTGCGATCCTATCGCCGTAGGAAGGGGATTCGAAAGTGTAAAGGTCTGTTGACAAAAGCTTCTGTGGCGAGATTGATTTCGAAGTTCAATGCCACGGGTTGTTTAGACGATAGACCCCGTAGTGGCCGACCGAGCACAAGGCGTAATGCTCCTGAGACCAGGAAGAAATGGAGACTGTAGCGGGTTCGTCTATGCACGGGGAAGTCAGCGCTCGTGCAGTCTCACGTCGCACAGGCATTCCATACACTACTGTTTGGTTGGCACTTAGGCGTACCCTCCGATGCTATCCGTACAAAATCCATCGGCATCATGAACTGTTATCTGGCGATTTAGTGAAGCGGAGGGCATTTGCGGTGCGGGCGTTTCAAAAGATGGCGGAAGATGACGGTTGGTTGAGTAACGTGTTGTGGACCGACGAAGCTCATTTCACGCTCCGAGGGTCTGTCAACGCGCACAACTGTAGAATTTGGGCTACCGAAAATCCTAGAACTGTCGTGGAAACTCCATTGCACAACGAGAAAGTCACGGTGTGGGTTGGATTTACCACATCCGTTATTGGGCCTACTTTCTTCGAGGAAGTGCGTGATTCTGGTTTTGTAACTGCTACCGTGACGGGCGAGAGGTACGCCGATATGCTACAGTTTCGCATCATCCCCAGCCTGGCTGATAAACACCTGCTGGAACGTACGATGTTTATGCAGGATGGCGCTCCACCCCATATTGCTAGACACGTGAAAGACCTCTTGCGAGCGTCGTTTGGTGATGATCGTGTGCTCAGCCGCCACTTTCGTCAAGCGTGGCCTCCCAGGTGCCCAGACCTCAGTCTGTGCGTTTATTGGCTTTGGTGTTACCTGAAGTCGCAATAGTATCGTAATCGACTGACATCTCTAGGGATGCTGAAAGACAACATCCGACGCCAATGCCTCACCATAACTCCGGACATGCTTTACAGTGCTGTTCACAACATTATTCCTCGACTACAGCTATTGTTGAGGAATGATGGTGGACATATTGACCATTTCATCTTTGCTTTGTCTTACTTTGTTATGCTAATTATTGCTATTCCTATCAGATGAAGCGCCGTCTGTTGGACATTTTTTGAACTTTTGAATTTTTTTTTTTGGTTCTAATAAAACCCCATGTCATTCCAAGCATGTGTGATGCAGCACATGGGACAGGCTCATTGACGCATCTCGCAGCGCCTTACAGAACACATCATGAACGGTCAACTAGGGTAGACAGGCAAGTCAACGGTGTTAAGAGGACAGCATAAAAGATTTTTCGATTTTGAACAAACGAAGAAGCTATGCATCGCCAATGGGTTCTGCCTCTCTTTTGTCAAAGTGACGGTAGAAATACGTCTGCACAACGACTTAGCAAACCGTGCAAGGCGCCACTGGGTTACGTCTGCTTTGCCACTGACATGCACTCAGATCCCATCTCATCGTGCAAGTCCCCAACTACGGTCGAGGTGTATGTAAATGAACTGTGTGCACGAAAATGGTGAACCGTGATTTATTTTCAAATAATATTCTTAAGAAGTTATTTTATTTACTTGCGATTCATCAAGAACGTTAACACATTTAATCACACTATGTAAGCATGGAAGTAGTTGCCAGGGAGTAACTGATGAAATCATAACCAAATTCCTTTTAACAAATGGGAATTTTATTCACTTTAATAGTGCCTAACAGCATTTTCTTCAAAGTAACAGATTTAAAATTATTATCAGAAAGCACCCTCCAAATATCAAAGTTACAATTTATTCAGAGGCAGAAAGAAACAAGTTTTGACTGTATGAGATTTCAGGCAGAGAACCTTGCTTCTCCCTTTTGACACGGCCGTAGTTATGACCGCTCACAATAGCCTCTGAAAGACTACACTGGTGCAAACCTGCAACAAACCAGATAACTTTAAACTAAGAGTTTTAACAATATACACAAGCATACAAACTATGCACCCCCCCAGGAGGGATGGAAATGGTACAGACACTAACAATTTAAATATTAACCTAGCCACCGAAGGTGCAACTTGATTTTAACATCCAAGAAAAGTCTTACGGTGAAAGGATGGCAACTTTATATACTAAAATCATCATTTAAATAAAAGCCCATGAAATGCAATCTTATATAATATTCTACAAGGTTGGCCAAACAATAATTAAGATGCTCTACAGTACACAGATACCGCCTCCCTAGATCATAGGCAATAATATCGATGTTTCCAAAGATCCAAACATATTTCAGGTATTCGTTAACACACAAAATCCGACAAACATGACAGAGGCAACTAGTAACGTACGGTAGATTGATAGAGAGATTACCGAACAATCCGAACTGCAGGTTGCTCTAACCCGCCCCTACTCCACAAGGGAAAAACCGACCACCCAATTTATAAACAACTACCTTCCCGCGGGTGGGAAAACGGAGAAGAATGGTGGGACGACACCGGCTGGTGACCTCACCAAGAAAACAAGTAGAATTTAACAAGAGTAAATCAAACAATATATCACCAATCACTTAACTTCCAATAAACTGCGGTTTCTCGAGAAGACGGTCTCCCGAACCGTCTGCTGCCAGCCGCTTCAACGTATGCAGGAAGGCACGCCGATCTCCCGTCTCACGGCGTCGCAGCTCGCACAGGCCAGACTGATGTCGTGGGTTGACTCCTGTTGCTCTCGTGTCGACCGCGAAGCCACTACCCCTCGCTATACACCGCGGCCACTGGACTCACGTGGCGACCTCACATGCGCCGACGCTCAAGACGGACAAGTCTTCTGTCTTAGTACGCGACCGACCAACCGATCGATCCAACCGCCAATGACCATTGCCTGAGCAAACTCGAGCAGACTGGCGACCTACCGCGCAGACTCAGATGCAGGAACTAAGCCCCGACCGGGAGACCACTCGCTGAGATCCCTTACTGGCGGAGTGGAAATACTCTCATTTTGCCAGCTTTAAAGGTTGATCCGAACAACAGACATACTAGCACTCCGAATGACAGACAGACACCAACTGCCTAACAAATGCGGACGAGAGACTGACCCAGACTGACTGACTGGCGAGCTCATAGCGCCCCTTAAATGCACGTGAACAGGCAACCTTTCCCATTTCCCAACAGAGGGAGACCCAAAGCTGCGATTGACACAGCGACGCCACCGCCAGAAACGGAGGACGACTGCTACACACTACGCGTTGCGGCCCGCTCTTCAAAACAACAATTTTTACCACGGCTCAAATGGAAAGAAATGATTGGCCCTAACTCTTCGAATGTAGTTGTGGGTCCTGAATAAACAAGTTCGCTGATCTCAGCACGCAAGTGAATTGTTCCCCAAGCATTTCTGCTCTTGTCAACAGGTGCACTCCACCCTCTGCCGCAGTGGATGTGAGAGCCGACAGCCACTCACGAGACTCAGGTGGCTGGCGTTACCCTAAAGCGCACGATGAGTCCACTGAAGGCAGGCCAATACAAGACGAAACTGGGAAGGCCACGTTTTAACTTACCACTAACTACCAGAATTAATTCAACATGCACTTTAGAATCAAGAGAAATTGTTGATTGCTGCCTAATCGTCTATTGCGTGGTGCCTAGGAAACCTGCTCTCTCGGATCGCTAGGCAAACAATTCTAGCAAATCGTATTAATGAGTTTTATTACACAAAAGCAAATGATAATACTTAACTTGGCAACTACATAGATGTGTCGAAACCAAAGGGCCACATCCGGAATAAACCAGCTTCAGTATAACAATACTACACTACTGGCCATTAAAACTGAATACACCAAGAAGAAATGCAGATGATAAACGGGTATTCATTGGACAAATCTGTTATACTAGAACTGACATGTGATTACATTTTCACGCAATTTGGGTGCATAGATCCAGAGAAATCAGTACCCAGAACAACCACCTCTGACCGCAATAATGGCCTTGATACGCCTGGGCATTGAGTCAGAGCTTCGATGGCGTACCCATGCAGCTTCAACACGATACCACACTTCATCACGAGTAGTGACTACCGTATTGTCACGAGCCAGTAACTTGGCCACCATTGACCAGACTTTTCAACTGGTGAGAGATCTGGAGAATGTGCTGGCCAGGGCAGCAGTAGAACATTTTCTGTATCCACAAAGGCCCGTACAGGACCTGGAACAAGCGGTCGTGCATTATCCTGCTGAAATGTAAGGTTTCAAAGGGATAAAATGAAGGGTAGAGCCACGGGTCGTAACATATCTGAAATGTAACGTCCACTGTTCAAAGTGCCGTCAATGCGAACAAGAGGTGACCGAGCCCTGTAACCAGTGGCACCCCATACTATCACGCCGGGTGATACGCCAGTATGGCGATGACGAATACACGCTTGCAATGTGCGTTCACCGCGATGTCGCCAAACACGGATGCGACCATCATGATGCTGTGAACAGAACCTGGATTCATCCGAAAAAATGACGTTTTGCCATTCGTGCACCCAGGTTCGTTGTTGAGTACACCATCGCAGGCGCTCCTGTCTGTGATGCGCGTCAACGGTAACCGCAGCCATGGTCTCCAAGCTGATAGTCCACGCTGCTGCAAACGTCGTCGAACTGTTCGTGCCGGCCGGAATGGCCGTGCGGTTCTGGGCGTTACAGTCTGGAACCGAGCGACCGCTACGGTCGCAGGTTCGAATCCTGCCTCGGACATGGATGTGTGTGATGTCCTTAGGTTAGTTAGGTTTAATTAGTTCTAAATTCTAGGCGACTAATGACCTCAGAAGTTGAGTCGCATAGTGCTCAGAGCCATTTGAACTGTTCGTGCAGATGGTTGTTGTGTTGCAAACGTCCCCATCTGTTGACTCAGGGATCGAGACGTGGCTGTACGATCCGTTACAGCCATGCGGATAAGATGCCTGTTCTCTCGACTGCTAGTGATACGAGGCCGTTGGGATCCAGCACGGCGTTCCGTAATACCCTCCTGAACCCACCGATTCCATATTCTGCTAACAGTCATTGGATCTCGACCAACGCGCGAGCAGCAATGTCGCGATACGATAAACTGCAATCGCGATAGGTTACAATGCGACCTTTATCAAAGTCGGAAACGTGATGGTACGCGTTTCTCCTCCTCACACGAGGCATCACAACAACGTTTCACCAGGCAACGCCGGTCAACTGCTGTTTGTGTATGAGTAATCGGTTGGAAACTTTCCTGGTGTCAGCACGTTATAGGTATCGCCACCGGCGCCAACCTTGCGTGAATGCTCAGAAAAGCTAATCATTTGCATATCACAGCATCCTCTTCCTGTCGGTTAGATTTCGCGTCTGTAGCACGTCATCTTCGTGGTGTAGCAATTTTAGTGGCCAATAGTGTAATATTGAGCTACATATAACGTACAAGCTTTGACACTTCTATTCACGTCTTAGTCTTCTTGCTTCTGTAGAACTGGGCCGCGACCAGTCGAGCGTGTTGTTGTTGTTCTCTTTGCATACGGGCCGCTGCTGCCGCCTTGTCTTCCTGGAGGGGGTTCGGTCAGCTGACGTCTCGTCACAGCCCTCTCTGCTCTCTCGTTCCCGACTGGCGTACCGGCGCTTGACTTTACACCGTAACAGAAATTAAAGTAAATCTTCTATCATCATCACCCAGTCCCACAGATAATACCGCTCTTTTGCAAACACATCGGAATTTATTGATAACTGGACGTATCATATCGATGGATGGAGTGAGCTGAGTGAAGAAAAGAATGAAACCTGAAGCAGGCAAGAGCGTAACGCGTTTCAATGTGGACAGTGGACTTCAACAGAGCACAGCGTCGGATGATTCCGCGGTTAGAGAATGCAACACGACCGCATGCGCTTGCGCTTGCAGACAGGATGGACCAACACCGAGACTCGACGTCCACACCAGGGTGCGGCTGCGTTCCCCTACCACCACCCAGGCTGCGTTCCCCCACCACCACCCAGGCTGCGTTCCCCTACCACCAGCGCGGCGCCCTGTTCCGGAGACGCGTGATTGACCCGCCCACAGGAGAGGTGAGCAGTCTAGAGGATACGTTGATGGGCAGAACACATTACTCCGACACTCAACCACTGTATTCAGCCGAGCGCAGTCATGCCGTGCACTAGCTCTGTTTGGCGACGTTTGTTGCTCCAAAGAAGCAGGGTGTAACGTGTTTTCGAGAGAAACCTGTAATATCTTCAAACCTGGCCGTGACAGAGCGGCCGACCAGGGATTCCGTGGAGACAATGCAAAGCGTGTGGTGAGGCACTGCCTGGTGGAAGTTTTTCTGCTGGCGGCCATATGTCCCCCACCCACCCCCATCCCCAACTATGAATGACCCGAATTCAGACTCAGACAATGAGATGGTTATCTTGATCAGTATCAGGTAGCGGATTCATTGCCTCTGCACTCCTTAGAGAGAAGAGGAGCCTGCTGGAGTGGCCGAGCGGTTCTAATGGATGTGTGTGATGTCCTTAGGTTAGTTCTGAGTTCTAGGGGACTGATGACCTGAGATGTTAAGTCCCTTAGTGCTCAGAGCCATTTGACCCATTTGAAGACGATACCATCGCTGTTTACCTGGAGACTGAAGCTGCAGATCGCTGGTTCAGACAGTGGCCACGGCCATGCCGGCAAACGATCGTCACTGGCGAAGTCGTACTCAACACAAGAGGAGTAAACCTTCAGATGAAGAGATTTTCATCACCAACTCGCAACCAGCAGGCAGCTCTATCAACATGAAGGCAACGAGGCTGTCACCCCGAACGTGAGGCATCCGGTATGCATCCCAGAAAACACTGGTGCAATGAGTCAGGTCAGTGCCAATGCGCCATTTGTAGCCATTTCAGACATGCCAGCCAGCGCTAGGGCAGACGTACCTGCCGAAGGCGAGGTCATAGTGGTAACACAGACCTCTCGGAAATGTTCCGTCACTTTATTTTATTTTATTTTATTTTATTTTATTTTTTTATTTTTTTATTTTTTTATTTATTTATTTATTTATTTATTTTTGTCATCGGTCTACTGACTGGTTTGATGCGGCCCGCCACGAATTCCTTTCCTGTGCTATCTTCTTCATCTCAGAGCAGCACTTGCAACCTACGTCCTCAATTATTTGCTTGACGTATTCCAATCTCTCTCTACAGTTTTTGCCCTCTACAACTCCCTCTAGTACCATGGAAGTCATTCCCTCATGTCTTAGCAGATGTCCTATCATCCTATCCCTTCTCCTTATCAGTGTTTTCCACATATTCCTTTCCTCTCCGATTCTTCGTAGAACCTCCTCATTCCTTACCTTATCAGTCCACCTAATTTTCAACATTCGTCTGTAGCACCACATCTCAAATGCTTCGATTCTCTTCTGTTCCGGTTTTCCCACAGTCCATGTTTCACTACCATACAATGCTGTACTCCAGACGTACATCCTCAGAAATTTCTTCCTCAAATTAAGGCCGGTATTTGATATTAGTAGACTTCTCTTGGCCAGAAATGCCTTCTTTGCCATAGCGAGTCTGCTTCAGATGTCCTCCTTGCTCCGTCCGTCATTGGTTATTTTACTGCCTAGGTAGCAGAATTCCTTAACTTCATTGACTTCGTGACCATCAATCCTGATGTTAAGTTTCTCGCTGTTCTCATTTCTACTACTTCTCATTACCTTCGTCTTTCTCCGATTTACTCTCAAACCATACTGTGTACTCATTAGACTGTTCATTCCGTTCATCAGATCATTTAATTCTTCTTCACTTTCACTCAGGATAGCAATGTCATCAGCGAATCGTCTCACTGATATCCTTTCACATTGTATTTTAATTCCACTCCTGAACCTTTCTTTTATTTCCATCATTGCTTCCGTCACTACTGATGAGGAATTCTCACCCCAGGTGGACCAGCTAGGCCACAGCAGAAGAGGAAGGTGTAGAGCTAACAAGGGGAGGCCGCCAATTGTGAAATTCAGATTCGATTCATACTGCGCATAAGAAAAGCTCATGGCCAGAGGTGTAATGTGGCAAAGCACCAAGATGCACTTCTCAGCCGTTGTCGAGAAAATCAACAGTTAAGAGAAACCGTTGCGGTGAAATACTTTCTACGATTAATAATTTTCTACGGCGTCGTGGCGCAGCGGTAAGCGCTCGGGTTCGTAATCCGAAAGTCGCCGGATCGAATCTCGCGCCATGCAACCCTTTTTTTGTATTTGTTTTTTGTAATTCATATATATAATTCCCGGCAATCAGTTGCAACAATTATGCATATAATAAGTTGTTGAAAGTCGTTTGTCGTGCAAAAACTGGCGACTTCGAACATCATTATGTTTTCCGCAAACAAAGTTGTATTTCACAAATGTTATTAATTGTCTTCATAATGTTAACCACGTATAGTTAACGGAAGACGTAGAAACGGTATTCCGAAACGAATACGTGTAGCGTAAGTCAAAGGTTCGAATTAGAATGGAGACCCCACGAACACAGATTTGCTGCGGCATGTATGAAATATAAACTCCGTTACTCGCTCGTTACACTTGAAGGACAGATGTTGAATGGGCCGAAACGAGCCGCCGCATAACAGCGTAGTTGCCTGCTAACTTCGAAAGAAGGTACATGGGGTCCCTAGCGCAACTTATAACATCGTCGAAAATCAGTGCGGACGGGAGAGCTTTGGTACACCCAGTTAAGAAAAGGGAAAAATGGAGGCGGTACAATTGGAGAGCGATCCGCCTTCACCAGTATGTATAAGCAATTCATTAATAGTATATATATATATATATATATATATATATATATATATATATATATATATATATAAATTACAAAAAACTAATAATAAAAAAAAATTGCATGGCGCGAGATTCGATGCGGCGACCTTCGGATTACGAACCCGAGCGCTTACCGCATGCTCCACGACGCTGTAGAAAATTATTAATCGTAGAGAGTATTTCACCGCAACGGTTTCTCTTAACTGTCGATTTTCTCGACAACGGCTGAGAAGTGCATCTTGGTGCTTTGCCACATTACACCTCTGGCCATGAGCTTTTCTTATGCGCAGTATGAATCGAATCTGAATTTCACAATTGGCGGCCTCCCCTTGTAATTCGCTGCCCCTGCATCTGAATAGGAACGCCCAGCTGCTTCCAACGACTAGAAGGATGAGCAAACATGACAGCACTCTGTTGATGTTAAAGTAGCTTAATGTTCTGAATGTCCCAGTACCAGTGTGGCCAGAGGCATGCTGCAGAAGGCTTTGCAGAAGGGAACCGGGACCACAAAGCCTAATGTGGCGAAGCCTGGCTGCAAGCACAGCATTAGGTCTTTTGTGCACGCGGCAGGTGCAGCACTAGACTATTAGCCGCTTCACAAACATCACCAACACGGATAGATAAGCAAATGGAGACAAGTAGCAGAAGAAGACGCAACTGCCCACACATCCAGCGGACAGCAGCTTTCAAGGCTGCAGTGAAGGGGAACTTTACATTTTGTGTGTCTGACCTTCAGTTGTTAGATTTGTCACGCACACTGGCCGGCCGAAGTGGCCGTGCGGTTAAAGGCGCTGCAGTCTGGAACCGCAAGACCGCTACGGTCGCAGGTTCGAATCCTGCCTCGGGCATGGATGTTTGTGATGTCCTTAGGTTAGTTAGGTTTAACTAGTTCTAAGTTCTAGGGGACTAATGACCTCAGCAGTTGAGTCCCATAGTGCTCAGAGCCATTTTTGTCACGCACACTACAGACGACTAGTATGCAGTCATGGACTTCATAAAGAAAGAGGGCCTGCATAAAGAAAGAGAGACCCTCAGAGCCGCTGAAGACACTTAAGGGCATCCTTCCCAAGCTCCCTTTCAACATGAACCCTGGGTATCTGAGGAACCTGCTTGAACAGATGGGCTTCCCCATTCGCACTACATTGTGCATGAAGCCGCCAAAGGACAACGCTGACATGGCACTCTTCCTGGTCATCCTTGATGACAAAGCAGAGGGCAGGTAGATTTTCCAGCTGGCCGGAGTCACCACGGAGAATCTCTGCAGAAGAGGAAGGCCACTACGGTGCTCCAAATGTCAGGGCTTTCACCATGTCAGCAACTTATGCCAGATGCCTCCACACTGTGGTAAATGTGCGAGGGAACTGCCTTACCAGAGACTGCAAAACACTGAAGACTCGCCAATATGCTGCATCTGCCAGGAGAAGCAGATGGCGAGTTACGGTAGCTAACTCGCGTTCAAGAACTCAGTCGCAAAGCAGATGGGATGGCCAGCACCTTCCACGCCAGTACACGCAGCAAAAACTTTCGATGCAGAGCAGCCTGTGTCTGCCGCAACAGCCGTGTGTGGGAGTGGACACTCTCCACCAACCAGGGCTAGACGAGGGGGCAGTCAAAGAGACAACCAGTACACGACTACACCGCTTCACAGCTAGATGATGGAACTGAGAGCAACTGCATGCCATGAGGAGAAAGCCACGAATAGTGAAGCTGCAGAACTGAGGGTGACGATGGCAGAAGTAAAGCTGCTTATCTCGCAGCTTCCACGCATGGTCGTATCATCTAGGCCACCACCACACCAGCATCTTCAACACGGCTAATATGCCAATAAGGGGACTTACTGTTTGGGTGTGGAATGCAAACGGCATCAAGAGTTTTAGCAATTCCTGCATGATGAGGCTGTGGACATCTGCCTCATCACCGAAACCTAATTAAAACATGGTGTTAACATGCAGTCAGGCAACGTCCACTGATGCTGCACAGGTAGAGGAATGGAGGGATGGCAGTATACCTCAAAATTTCGCTGCTCCTCAGGAAACCATAGGCGTAGCTCTCAGCACATCGGCAGACTAAGTGACGTTGATCGCCGCATATCGGCAACTGTGACGCATCCTACAACCCAACGACTTCAGTGTGCCACTGTGTGGCAAGCTTTTCATCAACAGAGATTTGAACGCCAAACCCCTGGAATGTAACTCCCGAGTGACCACCGCGAATGGAAGATGGCAGTTCAGATTAGCCACCGACAACGTTGCAATAGTGCTGAAGCTGTATGACCCCACACACCATCCAGAACGCTGCCGTCCTGACGTCTTAACCATCGATATCATTAAGGGGCGCCCACAAAGCCGTCTACATCTACATTTATACTACGCAAGCCACCCAACGGTGTGTGGCGGAGGGCACTTTATGTGCCTCCTTCTCCTCTTCCAATCGCGTATGGTTCGCGGGAAGAACGACTGCCGGAAAGCCTCCGTGCGCGCTCGAATCTCTCTAATTTTACATTCGTGATCTCCTCGGGAGGTATAAGTAGGGGCAAGCAATATATTCGATACCTCATCCAGAAACGCACCCTCTCGAAACCTGGACAGCAAGCTACACCGCGATGCAGAGCGCCTCTCTTGCCGAGTCTGCCAATTGAGTTTGCTAAACATCTCCGTAACGCTATCACGCTTACCAAATAACACTGTGACGAAACGCGCCGCTCTTCTTTGGCTCTTCTCTATCTCCTCTGTCAACCCGATCTGGTACGGATCCCACACTGACGAGCAATACTCAAATATAGGTCGAACGAGTGCTTGTAAGCCACCTCCTTTGTTGATAGACTCTCCCAATGAATCTCAACCTGGCACCCGCCTTACCAACAAGTAATTTTATATGATCATTCCACTTCGTTCCGCACGCATACTCCCAGATATTTTACAGAAGTAACTGCTACCAGTGTTTGTTCCGCTATCATATAATCATACAATAAAGGATCCTTATTTCTATGTGTTCGCAATACATTACATTTGTCTATGTTACGGATCAGTTGCCACTCCCTAAACCAAGTGCCTATCCGCTGCAGATCTTCCTGCATTTCGCTACAATTTTTTAATGCTGCAACTTCTCTGCATACTACAGCATCATCCGCGAAAAGCTGCATGGAACTTCCGACACTATCTACTAGGTCATTTATATATATTGTGAAAAGCAATGGTCCCATAACATTCCTCTGTGGCACGCCAGAGGTTACTTTAACGTCTGTAGACGTCTCTCCATTGCGAACAACATGCTGTGTTCTGTTTGCTAAAGAACTCTTCAATCCAGCCACACAGCTGGTCTCATATTCCGTAGGCTCTTACTTTGTTTATCAGAAAACAGTGCGGAACAGTATCGAACGCCATCCGGAAGTAAAGGAAAATGGCATCTACCTGGGAGCCTGTATCTAATATTTTCTGGGTCTCATGAACAAATAAAGCGAGTTGGGTCTCACACGATCGCTGTTTCCGGCATCCATGTTGATTCCTACATAGTAGATTTTGGGTTTCCAGAAATGACATGATACGCGAGCAAAAAACATGTTCTAAAATTCTCCAACAGATCGATGCCAGAGATAGCCTATAGTTTTGCGCATCTACTCGACGACCCTTCTTGAAGAATGGGACTGTGCTCTTTTCCAATCATTTGGAACCTTCCGTTCCTCTAGAGACATGCGGTACACGGCTGTTAGAAGGGGGGCAAGTTCTTTCGCGTACTCTGTGTAGAATCGAATTGGTATCCCGTCAGGTCCAGTGGACTTTATTCTGTTGAGTGATTTCAGTTGCTTTTCTATTCCTTGGACACTTATTTCGATGTCAGCCATTTTTTCGTTTGTGTGAGGATCTAGAGAAGGAACTGCAATGCGGTCTTCCTCTGTGAAACAGCTTTGGAAGAAGGTGTTTAGTATTTCAGCTTTACGCGTGTCATCCTCTGCTTCAGTGCCACCATCATTCCGGAGTGTCTGCATGTGCTGTTTCGAGCCACTTTTGATTTAACGTAAGACCAGAACTTCCTAGGATTTTCTGTCAAGTCGGTACATAGAATTTTACTTTCGAATTCACTGAGCGCTTCACGCATAGCCCTCCTTACGCTAACTTTGACATCGTTTAGCTTTTGTTTCCCTGAGAGGTTTTGGCTGCGTTTAAACTTGCAATGAAGCTCTCTTTGCTTTCGCAGTAGTTTCCTAACTTTGTTGTTGAACCACGGTGGGTTTTTCCCGTCCCTCACAGTTTTACTCGGCACGTACCTGTCTAAAACGCATTTTACGATTGCCTTGAACTTTTCCCATAAACACTCAACATTGTCAGTGTCGGAACAGGAATTTTCGTTTTGATCTGTCAGGTAGTCTGAAATCTGCCTTCTATTACTCTTGCTAAACAGATAAACCTTCCTCCCTTTTCTTTATATTCCTATTTACTTCCATATTCAGGGATGCTGCAACGGCCTTATGATTACTGATTCCCTGTTCTGTCATGACCAAACTCTGTGCCCTGTCGCCAGACCACCTACCAATCATCTTCGACCTGGCCACAGATGAAGTCACGCCACGAGAGAGCCGCAGGCTGCTACGCGATGTCGACTAACCAGTGCACCTGGCTGCCACAATCGCCGCCACTCCTGACCCCGTCGCCGAAGGAGTTGAAGCTGCTTGCACACGCCACGGACTGGACGCAGCCACGCAAACTTCCTGCAGACCAGCAGGGAGTAGAATCGAATGTTCTGTGAATGTCAGTCACGACAGAATCCTCTACAAAGCGTCTACTGAACAGACTTCGTCACACAACGTCAGCCGCTGTCGCAAACTAGCGCAATCGAGACTTGGATAGGAAGACATATGGCAGTGTGTCGAAAGTGACAAAGCAGTTCCTAAACCAAAACAATGCCTGCCGCCGCTGTGGTACACGACATCGCGGGAGCCGGGCGCCAAATCCAGCGTGCTAACTCATGCATTCGTGACTAACTATACGACAGTGGAAGTGTCACTGGCGAAAATCACGTCAGCTTCGTGGAGAACCGGCTGTTGTGGCATACCAACACAAGATAGCGTACCAATACGGACAAGAATGGAGGCATGAAGGGCGCCATCATAAATAACAATCATCCATTTATTGCACCATTACACACGCACATCATTATATACGAGACATTATGACAAACAGTGTGCATAATGAAGGCCGCACTATTTTACCAATGTAAAAAATTAAAATAATACTAGCATAAAAGTAACTTAAGAGTCCTGAAGGAAATGTTTATGAGAAGAACACGACGTGGCCGCAAGGGAGGAGGCAACACAGTACTTAACTCAGGTGCACCTAAACAAACAACGGACACCAGGCCGCGCCAACAACGGACACGTAAGGCACGCAACTACTCTCTCCGTTGCGGTTCCGCGCGTTACACCCACGTAACAGCTACCTGAAACATTTTAATACTTGGAACAGTACACCAGTGTTCAGCAAATTAAAAAAAAATCACATGACATAAAAATACAACAATTTAAGAAAATCACATGATATGAGTATGAGCTTAAAGGTCTGTCGGTAATTAACAGATTACGAAAGGTAAAGAGGCATGTGCCACTATTAAATCTTCCGTAATTACACTACAACATTTCTCAGTACCCAAGTTTCAATTAACGCAACAAGAATTAAACCATTTAAGTGATAATGTTACTTTAAAATAATAATAAAATAATTTCATACAGCAGAGGACCAAGAATGGCCCGATCGGTACTCCCCAGTGAAGCGGTTCACACAAATGGTACTCCACGGCTCCGAGCACACAGCCCCATACAAAATGCAACACAACCACAGCGACGCGGCGTACTATCAGAACCACCAGGCAGTAAACCAAAATCCTACCAAGCCAAAACAAGGACCGACTTTCAAAATAACGAGATCTAGCCCGGGCCGGACAAGAGACCAAATGCCGGGAAATCCATAAGAAAGCTCAGCCAACTTAATACCACAACAACAATTTATATATGGAAAAAAAAGACCTCTCAGCCCAAAGGCTTCCGTTTAGTCGCGAAGGTGGCTCCGACCCGCCTGCTGACGTGCCAAGCGTCGTACGGAGTGCCGAATCAAGCTTAACCTTCGTTAACGGCAAGCGGAAGCACCACAAGACAAAATAAACTCCAATCTAACTGCGCAAGGCAGACTCTAAGGAGTGCCACTCGAAGACTATGCACTTGAAGATTAAACATAGAGCACTCAGAATAACGCGCCGCTGAACGACGCACTTCCATCACCAGCGTCTAGTATACGGAGAGCAGCGTACCCCATCGATATACATCCATGGGGCGGTAAACGAGGATAGCAATCCCAGCGACGGAGAGACAGGAGGACGAAATGACATCCCGCCGCACATAGAAGGTATTTCAAACTCAGGCTCCACAACTTGCAACAGGCGAGATTTTGCTCCCCTTGCGAATCAAGTTAAACGGCACACCACGCCGCTGTCCACACTATTAGCCGTAAAATCACGGTCCGGTCTTCCCATCGGGCCCCACTCGGCGTCCAGACGCAAACAACCCCAGCCGAGCCGAACTGTATCCACGCCAAGGCAGCCACCTCTTTCCTCCTCACACGCCTCTAGCTAAGCTCCGGTCAGCGATCGCACACGGAAACAACCGCCTAACCTCAAAGCGCCATCTGAGTGAAAACTCTAAGATCGATACGGACTTGGAAATAAGCGAGCGCCGTAACACCGGCCTCTGGTATTCACGGCAAACCAAGATGATGCAGATATGATGAAAGGATCACAGAGGAAGAAGTTCAACATCAACTCGCAAACCTGCAGCCCTACAACTGTGGGCAGCATGGACAGTGTGTAACTGAAACAACATGCCACCAGAAACTGTATGCACTCTGATGACACTTCTCATCTCCATCCTTAGGACCTGCTACTACCCCACCTCATGGAAACAAGAGGAGGTGGTGGCCATTCCCAAGACTGGAGAAGGCCTCAGGCAGCAGTCTCCAAGGCCTTCGTGAGCCTGTAAGTGAAGCGGCTGCAGCAGCACATCAGGGAAGGCGGCCTGCTTCCCGACGAGCAGCTTGGTTTCCATGATACTCGCTCGATGCAACACGTTACGCAAGCGATAGAAACGATGGGACATAGGGAGTACGGTAGGGCAATGCTACTGGATGTCTCCAGTGCCTTTGACTGTACGTGAAACGACGACCCCTTGTACACTCCTGGAAATAGAAAAAAGAACACATTGACACCGGTGTGTCAGACCCACCATACTTGCTCCGGACACTGCGAGAGGGCTGTACAAGCAATGATCACACGCACGGCACAGCGGACACACCAGGAACCGCGGTGTTGGCCGTCGAATGGCGCTAGCTGCGCAGCATTTGTGCACCGCCGCCGTCAGTGTCAGCCAGTTTGCCGTGGCATACGGAGCTCCATCGCAGTCTTTAACACTGGTAGCATGCCGCGACAGCGTGGACGTGAACCGTATGTGCAGTTGACGGACTTTGAGCGAGGGCGTATAGTGGGCATGCGGGAGGCAGGGTGGACGTACCGCCGAATTGCTCAACGCGTGGGGCGTGAGGTCTCCACAGTACATCGATGTTGTCGCCAGTGGTCGGCGGAAGGTGCACGTGCCCGTCGACCTGGGACCGGACCGCAGCGACGCACGGATGCACGCCAAGACCGTAGGATCCTACGCAGTGCCGTAGGGGACCGCACCGCCACTTCCCAGCAAATTAGGGACACTGTTGCTCCTGGGGTATCGGCGAGGACCATTCGCAACCGTCTCCATGAAGCTGGGCTACGGTCCCGCACACCGTTAGGCCGTCTTCCGCTCACGCCCCAACATCGTGCAGCCCGCCTCCAGTGGTGTCGCGACAGGCGTGAATGGAGGGACGAATGGAGACGTGTCGTCTTCAGCGATGAGAGTCGCTTCTGCCTTGGTGCCAATGATGGTCGTATGCGTGTTTGGCGCCGTGCAGGTGAGCGCCACAATCAGGACTGCATACGACCGAGGCACACAGGGCCAACACCCGGCATCATGGTGTGGGGAGCGATCTCCTACACTGGCCGTACGCCACTGGTGATCGTCGAGGGGACACTGAATAGTGCACGGTACATCCAAACCGTCATCGAACCCATCGTTCTACCATTCCTAGACCGGCAAGGGAACTTGCTGTTCCAACAGGACAATGCACGTCCGCATGTATCCCGTGCCACCCAACGTGCTCTAGAAGGTGTACGTCAACTACCCTGGCCAGCAAGATCTCCGGATCTGTCCCCCATTGAGCATGTTTGGGACTGGATGAAGCGTCGTCTCACGCGGTCTGCACGTCCAGCACGAACGCTGGTCCAACTGAGGCGCCAGGTGGAAATGGCATGGCAAGCCGTTCCACAGGACTACATCCAGCATCTCTACGAGCGTCTCCATGGGAGACTAGCAGCCTGCATTGCTGCGAAAGGTGGATATACACTGTACTAGTGCCGACATTGTGCATGCTCTGTTGCCTGTGTCTATGTGCCTGTGGTTCTGTCAGTGTGATCATGTGATGTATCTGACCCCAGGAATGTGTCAATAAAGTTTCCCCTTCCTGGGACAATGAATTCACGGTGTTCTTATTTCAATTTCCAGGAGTGTATAAGCTGCTCCCATTGTATATGGATGGGTGCAGTTTTCACGTGCGTGCAGACGGCGAAACAGCAACAGAACGTCCCATCATAGCGGCAGTACCACAGGCGGCCATCCTAGGCCCTCTTCTGTACTCCCTCTTCCCAGTAGACACCCAGACGTGCATCTTGGGCTCTATGCGGGCGATACCGCGCTATTTGCACGAAGTATGGACGCGCTAATTATTCGCGGTCGCCTGCAGCAGGCCTACAACGAGCTGGGCGACTGTACCACTAACAAGGGGAGGCGACGACGTTTGGAACCCGGATTTACTCCCAACTTCGTACACTCGTAGTACTCCACGAGGACAACAAAATGTGTAAGCAGTAGCGCGTACGTCTGAAGCGTTACTGAGAAAATCGCAAGAGAATTTCGGTCGTCAAATTTATAGCTGTGCGTGGCCACTTTAACCAGGAAGCGGCTTCAAGCGAGTGGTGCCTGCACAGTAGCTCAGCGTGTTTGGTCAGCGCGTTAGCTTTCCTTTCTAATAAAAGAACTGAGCGAACGGACGATCGAACAAACTGAACGGGCATCATCGGACGTCCGCCATGAATAAATTCAACGAAAAATATAGAACAATTTTTTTTAAGTGGTTAGCGTTCAAGCCGCTGGATCGAGTTCCGTTCGTCGTTTTTTTTTTATTTTCAACAGTCATTTTCTTTACTATTTATATTACAATTGGTATAATGGGGAAAATACGTGTACTCGGATGAACTTTTATTAAATTTACAATGTTATTTGGCAGTCTACTAATTTTTATTATCACAACTAATGTATTATTCATAACTATCGACTAGTAAACGGCCAAACGCATAAAGTGATATTGAAAATGTATGCTTGTCCTTGATTTGAGAAATCCCTCATACCTGGAAGGAGCCCGACACGACTTGTTACCTCCAAGTTTTGACCGGCACATACGGCTTTCGAAAGACGTACAATTTTCGTAAAAACATGGAAAACAAAAATTTAAACGGCACCAGCTTCATTGAATAAATGCTATGTTTCCGCATACTGAAGGTCTTTTGACGTCTTCCATGGAAAAGCAAAGCTCGTTAACATTTTCAAAAACCTCTCTTTCAGACGATAGTTTGGAAGCAAACCATGCATAACGCAGTATTTCCTTAAAAATCGGCGCTGAAAATTGGTTATGCAGTATCGAGTGTATTTTAACAGCGTCTTCCAGGAGGCAATTTCTCGTTCTCTTTCGATTAAATACGAACAGTTTTGAAGACACGGACAAGCATACATTTTCAGTATCACTTTATGCGTTTGGTCGTTTACTAGTCGATAATTATGAATATTATATTATTTGTGATAATAAAAATTAGGAGACTGCCAAATAACATTAATAATTAATAAAAGTCCATCCGATTACTACTGTTTTTCCAAATCTCAGTCAACTCAATGTTTGGAAACTGTCGTTCTATTTTGTTTCTTCCTTCGCTTTTCTTTCGTTCCCGCATTATGGCTCTCGATGTTAAGTGTCGTGACTGCCTGGGTTCGACACTGACATAACTAAACTCAACATAGAAAATCCTCACGTGCTGTAAGCGACTGTTGATATTCTGCACGTCAGTCGGGGGAAGCAGGCTTGGAGGTTTAATGATCTCGAAAAGTTGGCTGGTTATGCTTTCTCGCGAGTCTCTTATTAAATTAACTTGCCTTTTGATAAAAAGAGCAGAGGCTTTATCCGTTATATCAGTTAATCCTAGTCCACCATTTTTAGGATCTAAAGTGGCTACTTTAGCAGGTACTTTGAACACTTCACCTCTCCACAAAAAGTTGGTGATTTTGGACATTATTCTCCTCGCTATCATTCTCGGTATTGGAAACAGCTGGGCAGTATAATAAGCCTTAGCAAGGATGCATGAGTTGATATACTGTGTTCTTTGAACTTGGTTCATATATCGAGTTAAATTCTCTACAATGGCTCCTTGCACTTTATCTGCTGCAACTTTCCAATTTAAAGCCGTCATTTTCATAGGACATGCTGTCAGGGTGATCCCAAGTGTTTTATGTTGTCGGACTATTTTTGCCCACTCGACGTTGATATTATCAAAACCTTGGCTCCAGATGCTCTACAGTACGAACCAATCACCGTTGCTAGCGTGGTTACCTCGTCATTATTCCTTATAATGACCCCTATATCGTCAGCATTGGCTCTTATAACTGTTTTATTTCCTGATAATGTTAAGCCTTTTAATGTAGCATGGACATGTCGGAGGAAAGGTTCCAGCGAAATGGCGAAGAGCGACATGGACAGAGGACTTCCTTGAGGAACACCTCGTTGTATTTGCATCGGCCTGGATTGTTGACAATTCACCGCTATTTTAGCATTTATTCCAGTTGCTATGTTCTTAATCAACTGTATGACCCTATCGTTGAAACCTATTTTCTTCAATGTCTGTAGAAGATATTCATGATTTACTACATCGAACGCTTTATAAAAGTCTAAAAACAATAAAGCACACTTTATGTTTGTTACAGAAGTTATTGCAATGATATCCCTGAATTCCGCTAGATTTTGAAAAATGGTTCTGCCTTGTGCACAGTTCTGATGTTGACTAATAATTTTATCTGTAAGGCATGAAATTCTCTTGTTTATTATTCTAGCTATTAATTTATAATCAGAATTCAGCAGTGAAATTGGACGAAAATTATTTAAATCTTTGTTTCCATTATTTTTTGGCACCAAAACAATTTTACTCTCCTTAAACTCAGCCGGAATCATTTTCCCCTGAATAACCTCATTTACAATGTCCGTGATTTTTGCACCTACTATTGGCCAGCAACGGATATAAAACTCTGCTGGCAGACCATCCGGTCCTGGGGATTTTTTTGGTGGTGAGGCGCACAGAGTCTCATACACGTCTTCTTCACTGACAACCTCGAGAAAATTTTCGTTGTCATCATCTGTCAACTGTGGGGCTAGGATGTCAAGGAATTCTTCCAAGGAAGCATCTCTACTTTGATGTACAGAATATAGCTCGCAATAATAGCGATAAATCTCGTCCATGATATCCTGCTGGGTTCTGAGAATCGTACCGTGTTTTGTTCGAATTTCATCAATAAAAGTCCTTCTCCCGTTTTTCGTATGCTTCACTAAATGATATAGGGAAGTAGTTTCATCTTCTGACACCGAATTTGCCTTCGATTTTATTTTCAACCCTTCCATTTGACTTCTCTAGATATTAAGTAACTTGGCTTTGACTTTTTTGATGTCTGCTATCCGAAGTGAGGAACCTGCTGAGACTTGATCATATAGATCTCTCAAAACGGAATAGTAATACTCTATAGTGCATTTCATTTCCCTTGCGCTCTGGGCACTGTATTGAATAAGAACTTTCCTCAACTTTGGCTTTGCCATTTTAACCCACCAGTCAATAGCAGTGGCATATCTACTACGGGCTCGCAGGCATATTGCCCATGTTTCTTTAATCAGATCTTCTAAATCATGATTTACTAACAAGGAAGTGTTCAAATTCCACTGATTCTTGAATCGGCGAACCGGCTGTCTTGTTAGATTTATGCAAGCTAAGACACTTGAATGGTCTGAAAAGTACGTAGGAATGGTTTCTACTTTTGTCACGGAAGTTTCAAGATTTTTAGAAATATATAGTCTATCAATCCTGCTGCGTGATATTGCCGTGACATAAGTGAACTCAACACTGGAGGGGTACTTGATTTCCCATACATCCTTTAATTATAAACCAGTAACTAGTTGTTTTAGTTCACTTGAGAAATTAAAATTAGGTAACTGATCTTTTCGATTTAAAACACAATTAAAATCACCTCCAAGTAATAACTGTCTTGGCGATTTCCTTAACAAGTATATCAGGTCATCTTTGAAGAAACGTGCCCTGTCAGCTCGATGAGAACTTCCTGAAGGGGCATACAAGTTGACGATAGTCACATCTTAGATATTTAGTCCTATTCTTCTTCCGGATTCCAGTCGTTCCACCTCGCTTACTGCAATCCCTTCCCTCACCAAAATAGCTGTTCCAACACTTGTTTCGGTAGACACATTTATGTAACTGACAAAACCGGGAATTACCAAATCCGAAATTAGAACTTCTTGTAACAGGGCAATATCAGTCGCGGATTCGTACAAAAATTCCTTAAGGGCCAATAATTTCAAACCGGTCGTGATTTTATTTATGTTTATAGTGGTGACAGAATAAGATTGCGTCATTGTGCTGTCACTATGTAGTTGTTTTGATGAACTAATATAGTTTCATGTGGTTCAGGGTTCAGTTAAGCTGTAACAGATTTCTCGGAAGGCTGAACATGGAATAACACTTCAGTCAGTTTATTAGTTACTGTCCCGTTTTTTTCTGCTTCTAATGTTTTCTCTTGTAACGCAAGCAGACTGATTTCCTGGTAAACTTTCTGATTTTTCCTCCAGTGATTCGTGTACGACCGTTTCGGACTGAACATTCTTTGGGCTTGGGTCGCCCCTACCGGATTTTCTCTTCCCTTGGTTACGAACTACATTCTCATTTGGTTGTGTCGGTATTTTACTTCGCGACTTATCTGGAGCAGCAGCAGACGCTTTCGTAATTTCGGTTGCCGGCGTCTGCCCTGAGGTGTTGACCGTGATTTCAGTTTGGTCACCACTTCCTCTTTCTTTATTAATTTCACTCACTTTCTGATCGAGGGAAACAAGTGGAGACTGCAGTTTTGCAACCTCTCCCTGAATCTGTTTATTAACAGATAGATTCTGATCTTTGCAATCGGCTACTGCACCTGATGTTTCTTTCAAATTAATGCTGCTTACACCCCCTTCATTTTCTGGTACCGTATGTGTATTATCTTTCTGTTCATTAGTTTCGATTCGCATTTTGCCTTCAGGTTCCTCTGCCTCCTCATCGCACTGTTTTTGCTTGCGAAGTGAGAGAGTGGGACAAGACAGCTCGTCCTCTGAACAACTATCAGTTATCTCCAGAGGTCGTTTTTTCGGTTGCGTTTCAGTTTCACGAGTAGTGGCAACAGGGTTTCCTTTTGTTGTTAACGGGGGAAATTGACTGTTATCGTGAAGGGAGACATCAGCTTGGCCGGCTGCGTTAACATCCTCAACCAGTTGTTCCGGGCTATTCTTTGGTAACAGATCATTTAAGGTAAGCTTCTGACGCTGTATCAAATTACTTTTAAGAACAACAGTTCGCCGCGGACATTCCTGTCTGAAGTGGCCGGTTTCGTTACATATGACATGTAGCTTCCTGACCTGTATAAACAATTTGTGCCTTATACCCACAAACAGTTATGTGAGATGGAATATTCGTCTTAACGTCCATCTCTACACAGCGGACCCCGTTAAAACACTGCAGTTTAAAGCGAGGTGACCATCTTTCATTTGCAATTGATTTAACGTCTCCGTAGTTTGAAAGAGCTTCCTTAATCTTATCATTTTCAATTTCAATGGGAAGATTCAAGACACGAACGGTTTTGTAATGAATGTCCGCTCTATAGATGGAAACCTTACTTTTATAACCATTTCTATGCACAAAATCTACTTCATAGCCCCACTTTCGTAACACTTTATCAACAGTCGAAGCACTGATTAACTTGACAAAAACACAGTATTTTTCCTGATCCAGTTGCCAGGTATGAACGGTTTCAGAATTTAGACCAATTACCTGTGTAATCCAGTCATCTATTTCCAGGGATGTCGGCTGAACAGGACGGGATTCTTTGTCAAAAGCAAATACCAGAGTATTCTTCCTGAGGTTTGTAGCCATGGTTAATCCAGCGAAGCAATTTCGGTTAAACAACCGAAATTCCAAGTAGCAGCAGCAAGACCAGAAAGAGCGATCAGCTCACAAGGAACAGGAACGAACACGGAGATTAACGGACGGACGGCACTCGGCGGAGCACAAGTACAGCGATGTAAACACTGAAGTGCAGCGCAACAGTTAACAGCGGCCACTCGCGAGCGCGGCTGAAACGGAACTATCTGAGCTACCGTGCCGGGACCACTCGGCTGTAGCCGCTTTATGGTTAAAATGGCCACGCACATATATATATCTGACGACCGAAATTATCTTGCGATTTTCTCGGTAACGCTTGAGAAGGATGCGCTACTGCTTACACATTTTGTTGTCCTCATGGAGTACTACGAGTGTACGAAGTTTGCAGTAAATCCGCGTTCCAAACGTCGTGGCCTCCCCTAGTAAGTGACCAAATGGAGGCTCCAGTTTAAGGGAGCCAAGAGCCACGCTGCAATTTCCACTGTCAATAGAATTACGACAAATCTCTAACCAGAGCGGATAACGCAAGGCTCCATTCCCTGGTCAAGGGCTAGCAAATGTCTCGGAATCACCTTGCATCAGCGCCTGGCTTGGAAGGTACATATCTGGGAGGTGAGTGGTAAAGCTTGATACAGGATGCACCTATTGCACCTGTAAGTAGGCTGTTTAGGTTTTTATGTTGGTAACGTCATGTAGCACTCTGTATGAAAACATACTGTACTGTGTGCAGTCTGTGGCTGGCTTGCAGTGTTGGAATATTCTCTGTTGTAGTGTTGGGCAGTTGGATGTGAGCAGTGCGTAGCGTTGCGCAGTTGGAGGTGAGCCGCCAGCAGTGGTGGATGTGGGGAGAGAGATGCCAGAATTTTGAGAGCGGACGATCTGGACGTGTGTCCATCAGAAAGAGTAAATTTGTAATACTTTGTCATGAACTGATATATATATATATATATATATATATATATATATATATATATATATATATATATATATACGAGGTGCGGCTAGAAAAAAACCGAACTGATGCTGGAAAAAACATTTATTTACAATTATTTACAATTTCATGTTATCTCCTTCAATGTACTCTCCTCCTCGGTCCCTACACCGCTCCATACGAATTTTCCACTGTTCATAGCAATGCTGCAGATCATTTTCGGTATGTCCATACATTACTTCCGTCGCTTTTTCTTTTACTGCTTCAACAGTCTCAAATCTAGTTCCTTTCAAAGCTGACTTGACTTTAGGGAAAAGAAAAAAGTCACAGGGGGCCAAATCAGGTAAGTAGGGTGGATGATCTAAGATGGGAATGTTGTGTTTTGACAAAAACGTCTTCACTGACAACGCACTGTGAGCTGGGGCATTGTCTTGGTGAAGGATCCATGACTTTTTTCTCCACAAATCGTTCCGTTTGCTCCGTACTCGCTCACGTAGGGTAGCCAGGACGCTAATGTAGTAATGCTGATTCACTGTTTGTCCCTCCGGTAACCAATCAATGTGCACAATCCCTTTGATGTCAAAAAAAACAATCATCATTGCCTTGAATTTCGATTTTGACATTCGTGCTTTTCTTTGTCGTGGAGAACCAGGAGTTTTCCAATGCATCGATTGGCGTTTAGTTTCGGGATCGTAAGTAAAAAACCACGATTCATCGCAAGTAATAACATTTTGTAAGAAGGTGGAATCACTTTCAATGTTTTCCAGGATGTCAGAACAAATCATTCTTCGGCGTTACTTCTGTTCAATTGTGAGACACTTTGGAACCATTTTGAACACACTTTGTTCATGTTGAAACTTTCATGAAGAATCTGCCTAACACTTTCCTTGTCAACTCCTGTTAACTCAGACACTGCTCTGATTGTTAAACGGCGATCTTGTCGAACAAGTTTACCGATTTTTTCAATGTTTGCATCAGTTTTTGCTGACAATGGTCTGCCAGTGCGAGTGTCATCACTGGTGTCTTCGCGGCCATCTTTAAATCGTTTAAACCACTCGAATACTTGTGTTCGCGATAAACAATCATCGCCGTACACTTGTAACATTACAAACGTTTCACTTGCAGATTTTCCTAGTTTGAAACAAAATTTGATGTTAACACGCTGTTCTTTCTGTACACTCAACATTTTCCGACGCACAGACAAAACGTCAACTACTTAAAACAGACGCCACGGGCAGACTGAGTGCAGGAGGCAGATGAAACTCGAGCAGTAGGCGGAGCGAGAGTCACGTGACAGGCCACGCGACTTTCAGCCTTATTGCATTCGTTTTATTGTTTCACCAGTACTAGTCCGGTTTTTTTCTAGCCACACCTCGTATATATATATATATATATATATATATATATATATATATATATATATATATATATATATGATGACTTTTGAATTTTATTAAGGTAAATACATTGTTTGTTTTCTATCAAAATCTTTCATTTGCTAACTATTCCTATCAGTAGTTAGTGCCTTCAGTAGTTAGAATCTTTTATTTACCTGGCAGTACTGGCGCTCGCTGTATTGCAGTAGTTCGAATAAAGAAGATTTTTGTGAGGTAAGTGATTCGTGAAAGGTATAGGTTGTTGTTAGTCAGGGCAATTCTTTTGTAGGGATTTTTGAAAGTCAGATTGCGCTGCGCTAAAAATATTGTGTGTCAGTTTAGTGTTGATCAGAATAAGTAAAGAGAGTAATGTCTGAGTACGTTCAGTTTTGCTCAGCTGTTCGAAAATCAAATAAGGTAGAGGTGTACCAGCACAGTCCTTATAAATTTACAAAGGGGATGTTTCACACCCCACGACTTTGCTGCCTTCGCACTGTGGAATCACACTGTACCTGACCACCATCATGCCAGTTCCTGAGTAAGCGGTCGTGGTGTTGAGAAATGCCATCGATACGTCACTCTTAATGCTGTAGTTCGTACAGAATAAGCCTTTCGAGCTGGCGGTGCACTTGCCCAGGAACTCCCATACCACAAAGCTACACCAGCTGGCTGGAATTCCAATGCTAAATGCGCGAGATTCTAAGAGGCAGCGTGAGTATCGGTCAATCAACTTTCCAGTGGCCGGCGAAACTAGCTCCGGTGGCGACCGACCTCGAGATGGCCGGATCTGCTGACTGACCAGCCATACCACACAGCACGAGAGGAGAAACACCTAATGTGAAAGACGAAGACAGTCCGCAAGAGATGTACACCTCGTCAACCTGAGAATGAAGTACGAATAGTAGAATTTCTCCTTAACCCCTAGACTCACCGAAGCGAGAAAGTTCCGAAACGTTCACAGAATGTAGCCGACACATCGTCTGATGGTTCAAATGGCTCTGAGCACCAAGGGGCTTAACTTCTGAGGTCATCAGTACCCTAGAACTTAAAACTACACTACTGGCCATTAAAATTGCTACACCATGAAGATGACGTGCTACAGACACGAAATTTAACCGACAGGAAGAAGATCCTGTGATATGCAAATGATTAGCTTTTCAGAGCATTCACACAAGGTTGGCGCCGGTGGCGACACCTACAACGTGCTGACATGAGGAAAGTTACCAACCGATTTCTCATACACAAACAGCAGTTGGCTGGCGTCGCCTGGTGAAACGTTGTTGTGATGACTCGTGTAAGGAGGAGGAATGCGTACCATCACGGTTACGAATTTGATGAAAGTCGGATTGTAGCGTATCGCGATTGCCGTTTATCGTATCGCGACATTGCTGCTCGCGTTTGGTCGAGATCCAATGACTGTTAGCAGAATATCGAATCGGTGGATCGAATCGTGCTGGATCCCAACGGCCTCGTATCACTAGCAGTCGAGATGACAGGTATCTTATCCGCTTGGCTGTAAGGGATCGTGCAGCCACGTCTCGATCCCTGAGTCAACAGATGCGGACGTTTGCAAGACAACAACCATCTGCGCGAACAGTTCGACGACGTTTGCGGCAACACGGACTATCAGCTCGGAGACCATTGCTGCGGTTACCCTTGACGCTGCATCACAGACACGAGCGCCTGCGATGGTGTACTCAACGACGAACCTGAGTGCACGAATGGGAAAACGTCATTTTTTCGGATGAATCCAGATTCTGTTTACAGCATCATGATGGTCGCATCCGTGTTTGGCGACATTGCGGTGAACGCACATTGGAAGCGTGTATTCGTCATCGCCATACTGGCGTATCACCCGGCGTGATGGTATGGGATGCAATTGGTTACACGTCTCGGTCACCTCTTGTTCGCATTGACGGTACTTTGAACAGTGGACGTTACATTTCAGATGTGTTACGACCCGTGGCTGTACCCTTCATTCGATCCCTGCGAAACCCTACATTTCAGCGGGTAATGCACGACCGCATGTTGCAGGTCCTATACGGGCGCTTCTGGGTATAGAAAAATGTTCGACTGCTGACCTGGCCAGCACATTCTCCAGATCTCTCACCAATTGAAAACGTCTGTTCAATGGTGGCCGAGCAACTGGCTCGTCACAATACGCCAGTCACTACTCTCAATGAAATGTATCGTGTTAAAGGTACATGGGCAGCTGTGTCTGTACACGCCATCCAAGCTCTGTTTGACTCAATGCCCAGGCGTATCAAGGCCGTTATTACAGCCAGAGGTGGTTGTTCTGGGTACTGATTTATCAGGTTCTATGCAACCAAACTGCGTGAAAATGAATTCACATATCAGGTCTAGTATAATATATTTGTCCAATGAACACCCGTTTATCATCTGCATTTCTTCTTGGTGTAGCAATTTTAATGGCCAGTAGTGTACTTAAACCTAAGTAACCTAAGGACACCACACACATCCATGCCCGAAGCAGGATTCGAACCTGCGACCGTAGCGATCGCGCGGTTCCAGACTGTAGCGCCTAGGACCGCTCGGCCACTCCAGGCGGCTGAAGACGATGGGTAAGCAACTCTTTGAAACTTCGCGACAAGACTTCGCAACCGCTCGGCTAACCACCCAAAGAAGATTTTACTTTGTACCTAGACATACAGAAACCAACGCGTTGTACCTTATATGTTCTATCAGCTACCGTTCCCAATTTGAATACTACTACTGGCGCGAACAACAAATATAACCGACAACACTTTGTCGGCAAGTAAAGATTAATTTTACTGGTACATACTGTTTAAACAGGTGTTGCTGCATAGATACCGATACTACTCACCTCGACATGCATCTACAAGCAAGAATAAGCGCAAGAAAAGCACGATAAAAAAGAAAATAACTTGGAAGTGTTAGGATATAGAAGCCTTTATCTGCAACTCCCGTTCGTCGAGCATTTCAGTGACACACTGACGAAACAAACACGTGACAAATCTTGCAACTCATTTTTTGGATGTTTACTATTCTTTCATGAAATGATAATTAATTATAGACACCCTAGCTGCAAACAGGCGTTGATATACTTCACATGTCCCCAGTGAAGTATATCAACGCCTGTTTGCCGCTAGGGTGTCTAATTAATTATCATTTCATTTCTAGCAAAGCTGCATGGTCATCCACGGTATGTGTTCTTTCGGGAACAGATACTACCGTCATATATACTATTCTTTCAGTTAAGTCCACTTGAGTTAAATTCCGCAGACTCAAGAAATGGTCGATGGAGTGTTTGAATCTCCTTCGTGTATCACACTTCTTCCGCGTCACTCTCCTCACTACTCGATCTTACTTCGCGTCAGGTGGAGTAGCGGGCAGACGCGATCTCTGAATCTCGAGTTCGAGCTACGCCCCCCCCCCCCCCCCCCCCCCATGCCATAGCGCTTCTGGCGCCGCCTTCTGGAGCGGAAGTTGCTCTCGACCGAAGTCGTGACTTGAGTTGGCGTAGTGCCGGCTATCTTGCTTCACTGAGATTGAAGCCACGATTTATCCATCAGGCCGTCAGCCACTCGTAATCCAAAAGCCTCCTTTGGATTACAGTCCCAAAACGTCTAAGTCTGTTTTAGCACTTCCGTATACTTCATACTTCATTGACTCTCCTGCAGCTATGCAATGTGCCGCACGCACTGCAGATTTCGTCGGTTTCTTGAGTTCAGAGCGGCTTCTGTGCTGCTGGCATCTTTCTTCGACTGTTTTGCGACGTATGCCTCATCCCATTTGCGTGGAATACGGTAGACACCCCGTTTACAGAGCTCCCGAACATTCTTCACCCTGCCTAATAGCGCACGGAAAACGCATTGATACTGTTGATACTATTTTTCTGTCTTTTCTCAAGGGCACAGTTTTGCATGACTGAACATTTAAAGGAAGATGCCACTTTGAAACGTTATCAATATCTGACTGAATATTTATGCAACGTTCTTCGGACAGTACCTCATTACAGATAACTGCACCATTTGAAAAAAGTTTAAAATTACTGTTAGTAATTTGTCAGAAAAGTCGTAAATGTAAAACATCAACAGCAGGGTTTCCGACACACTTCCCTGAGTAACAACCGAAGTTACTCGCTTGCTGAAATGTGGCGAGTGAAACTCCGGAAGGTAGGTCAGTAGCTCGTATCTAAAAATTTTTATGAGTTGGTTGCTATTCGGTTGCCTACACTATTTGTAATCGTGATCGCATTCCGCCTTAGTCCACTATGCTATTCAGTAATACTGGCCATCATGCTGCGATGAGCATGTTGTACTGAATGAGTGAGTCTCAGCGCAGAGCTCCTAGTCATGTAACTCACTTGTCATGTAATGTGTAAATCTGTGATTTCAGTGTACAAAACCAGTTTTACTTACGCTCCAAATAATTATGAAAATATTTAAATGATAGGGGTACACGCAGTTTATAGTTTGCAGGGGCTGAGTCATGAAACTGATCCGTCACACTTGGTATATGTTGATTTACACGGGTCGTATTGCTTCATTTCGATTGTTTCACATTTCGGAGAGTGACTTTGCTGTTGCCGACGACGCAGGGTGGCAATCTCGCTACAGGCAGTCAACCTAGTGCAATAAAAAAGGCCCTATTTTAATCAGTATTGAAACAATTAATTTAGCGGGAATAAAAATTAATTTCTTCACTTATTTAGTAAGATCTTAGTGCAGGAACATTTACACGTGAAATGCAAGCAAATGACATGCCCAATAAAGTTATTTTAGGAAATTCACAGTTTTACAGGAAAAATAATAATTTTTGTCACAAAATGTTACTCACCTTAGTCTGTTGTTGCAAAGCTGGTACTGTCAGATGGCTATGCATATCGGTTCCAGCTCATAAGCACTTGCATTCTGCGACGAACATAAAACTGTAATTGTTTATCTGCATTTGAATTTGCCCTACAGACAACAATAAAGCAATCAAAATGCCTTATGAGTCTTACAGAGATGACGTAAATGTTTCCGTTCTTTCACAGAAGTGCTTCAGACAGGTGTGGCAGCTGTTGCTGGGCTATTTTATGAACCAGATGTACGTCAGATGTACCATCAGTACAATAAGCCATGACTGCAAAACAGTAACGCGAATGTGTACAGAAGAATGGAATGACCTCGGAGACGATCAGTTTGGTTTTCGGAAAAATGTAGGAACACTTGGTCAATACTGACCCAACAGCTCGTCTTAGCAGGCTGAAGAATGGTAGACGTACGTTAGTAGTATTTGCAGATATAGAGAAAGCTTTCATTGATGTTGAGTGGAATGCACCCAAGATAGCAGATATAAAATACGGGAGTCTAAAGGTTATGTACAAGATATGAAGAAAGCAAACTGCAGTAGCAAGATTTGAAGTGCGTCAAAGAGAAGGGAGTGACATCAATGAGAAATTTGCAAAGGTAATTCTAAATCAGCGAGAAGAAATTAAAACGTTGAGATTTTCTAAAAATGTTTAAATTCTGTCAGACACGGCAAACGAACTGAAAGATCGAGTGAATGGAGTCGACAGTATAATAAAAGGAGGATCTAAGATAAATATAAACAAATGTAAAACTAGAGTAATGGAGTGTAGCCCAATTAAATCAGGCTACGCTGGGGGAATTAGGTTAGGAAACGAAACGCTAAAAGTAGAAGATGATGTTCGCAATTTGGGCAGCAAAATAACTGCGTGTAGCAAGGAATCCTTTCTGAAAACTACTAATATTTTAACATCTAGCGTAAATTGGTGTGTTAGAAAGGCTTCTCTGACGGTATATGTGGAGTGTGTCGTTGTACGGAAGTGAAAAGTGGGCGACAAGCATTTCAGGCACGACGAGAGTGGAGGCTTTTGAAATGTGTTTCTACAGAAGAATGCTGAAGACTAGGTGGAAGCTCGAATAATTAATGAGGAGGCCCTAAATCGAAATGGGAAAAAAAAGTAATTTGCCACATAACTTGACTAGAAGAAGAATTTGATTGACAGAAAATGTCCGGAGTAGTGTTGCGCTCTACCGAAACTGCGGGTAGTTAGTTTTGGTACAGTACATATATTCCGTAGTAAGTAGTAGGGAAATTGGTAGTGTTGGTAGCATTGATAGGGAAACAAACATGTGAGAGAGAAACTGGGAGCCGACAAATTCTCTTGGTTTTTTTAATTGTTTGTTTGTTTTGCACATAATTAGAACTTCACATCCTGCAATGTTAGTCCGTTAGTGTGGATTACATGCATAAACATGAAAAACCTATATAAATATTGTTGTTAATTTGTATTCAACAGAATGTCTATCATAATCAAAGGCAAGTGTTTCCTGTTGTTTATGAATAACAGAAATATACGAGGGCCGTTCAGAAAGTAACCTCCGGTTGATTTAAAAAAATACACCAAGTTACATAAAAATATTTTAATATATACATCTTACAACTACATCTTTGCACTATTTTTCTACATAGTCTCCATAGCGATTGAGGCACTTATCGTATCTCTTCACAAGCTTTGAAATTCCTTCTGCATAAAAATCACGCGCTTGTGCCTGGAGCCAGCCTGTGACCGCATCTTTGAGCTCTTCGTCGTCATCAAACCGCTGTGACCCGAGCCATTTCTTCAAATGCATGAAGAGGTGATAATCACTTGGCGCCAGGTCTGGGCTGTAAGGTGGACGGTTGATAACGTCCCACTTGAAGGACTCAAGAAGGGCCGTTGTTCTGCGAGCAGAGTGAGGACGGGCGTTATCGTGCAAAAAAACGATACCGGAAGTCAGCATACCACGGCGTTTGTTCTGTATAGCCCGTCGTAACTTTTTTATTGTTTCACAGTACACGTCTTGATTAATGGTCATACCACGTTCCATGAATTCAACCAACAACACCCCTTTGGCATCCCAAAACACCGTTGCCATCAGTTTTCTGGCAGAAAAATCTTGCGAGGCTTTTCTTGGTTTGGTAGGCGAATTTGAATGTGCCCACATCTTTGATCTTTTGTCTCAGGGTTCACGTACTTAATCCAGGTTTCGTCACCGGTCACGATTCTGTTTAACAATGGTTCTCCTTCGTCCTCATAACGTGACAGAAAGTCTAATGCAGAGGCCATTCTTTGAGTTTTGTGGTGGTCGGTAAGAATTTTGGGCACCCATCGTGCACAGAACTTACGGTAACCCAATCTTGCTGTCACTATCTCGTACAAGAGAGTCTTAGAAATCTGTGGAAAACCAGTAGACAACTCCGACATTGAGAAACGTCGATTTTCACGAACTTTTGCGTCTGAACGAGTTCGTCAGTCACCAATGATGGTCTACCACTCCTCTCTTCGTCATGAACGTTTTCTCGTCCACTTTTAAATAAACGTACCCATTCACGGACAACTCCTTCACTCATAACTCTTCGTCCGTACACGGCACAAAGCTCACGATGAATAGCTGCTGCAGAATATCCTTTGGCTGTAAAAAACCTTATGACAGCACGCACTTCACATTTGGCGGGGTTTTCTATTGCAGCACACATTTCAAACTGCCACAAAAACTAAATTAGCGCAGGTACGACGTTCACTCGACCACGGCTTGATGCCGACTGACCTGTTGAGTGCGTGAACGCACAGATGGCGTCGCTACTCCCCCCACAACCCGCACTGTGACCGATCGGAGGTTACTTTCTGAACCGCCCTCGTATTTTATAAAAGTCTGACGAAGTATAGAAGGGCTGTTTGATGTGTTTTTGTACTGCATTTTTAAATTTTTACCTTATTTTTAGGAAAAGGCGTTTCCTAGTGTTATATGATGAATCTGTACTTTTTAAATTTTTACTGTAACATCCCTAAGTTTCATGTTAAAAGTCAACAATTTTCGAATATAACCTGATTAAACGTCGACAATTTCACTGTAAATACTACTTATTTTTATGTAACAGATAGAAGGACAAATACGTACAACAAAAATGTTCTACAAGTTATGCATCTCCTCATATACTCTCACTCATTCTCTAAATGGTTCACCGCTTCCAGTTTCTAGGAGGATGTGGCCAGATAACGAAGGTATCATTAACATATCTAAAGAAACAGATGGGTTTCAGATGTGCTGATTCACGAGCTTCCTCCTCGAAAGTTTCCATGTACATATTTGCGATAACTGGTGAGAGTGGACTCCCCATACTACGAGCATGCAGAAGGAGTAGCCATGTGGTGGGGGGAGGGGGGGGGGAGGGAGTCCACACTCTGGCAACACGGAAGAGATAAACAGGCAGACTTCCTCACACATCTCAACTCCAGACACGAGAATATTAAGTTCACCACGGAGATCGAAACGGATGGGATGCTCCCTTTCTTGATGTTTTGATTAGAAAACAAGCTGACGGCACTTTGGGCCACAGCGTGTATAGGAAGAGGACGCACACCGATTTGTACCTACATGCGGATAGCTACCACCAACCGGCACAAAAGAATGGGATGGTCAAAACTCTTGTTCACAGAGCTCACACCATCTCCGACAGGGACAGTCTCCAACAAGAATTGGACCATCTGAAGACCGTGTTTCGGAGGAACGGTTACAAGGAAGGGCAAAATGGGAAGGCTGTACATCCCACACCTGCAGCACCTCAGGAGGAGGTGGCCTTGGCTATTATTCCGTTTTGTGGGGCCTTATCCGGAAAGATTGGACGTATTTTACGTAAACACCAAGTGAAAACCATCTTCCGTCCTCCAAGCAAAACCAAGAGCCTTCTTGGTAGTGTCAAGAACAATCTTGGTCTACGTAAATCAGGGGTTTATCAGATACCTTGCCAATGCGGTACTGTATACATAGCTCAAACCATTTGTACCATTGAGGACTGCTGCCGAGAACATCAACAGCACACTAGACTGCAACAGCCCAGTAATTCGGCAATCGCTGAGCATTGCCTGTCGGATCTCCAAAGCATGGATTATGACCAAACCAAAGTCCTGACACAGACCTCCAAATACTGGGACTGTGTCGGCAAAGAAGCCATAGAAATCAGAGTAAGGGAGCCACAACTAAATCGTGACAGCGGTTACATCCTTAGCAAGGCGTGGGAACCCGCGATCACCCGGATTAAGAACAAAAAGGATATGCCCCAGAGTGTACCGACTTCGGGGGAGGAACGGAAGGTTCCAAATGATTGAAAAAGAGCACAGGTAGTCCCAGTCTTCAAGAAGGGTCATCGAGCAGATGCGCAAAACTATAGATCTATATCTCTGACGTCGATCTGTTGTAGAGTTTTAGAACATGTTTTTTGCTCGAGTATCATGTCGTTTTTGGAAACACAGAATCTACTCTGTAGGAATCAACATGGATTCTAGAAACAGCGATCGTGTGAGACCCAACTCGCTTTATTTGTTCATGAGACCCAGAAAATATTAGATACAGGCTCCCAGGTAGATGCTATTTTCCTTGACTTCCGGAAGACGTTCGATACAGTTCCGCACTGTCGCCTGATAAACAAAGTAAGAGCCTACAGAATATCAGACCAGCTGTGTGGCTGGATTGAAGAATTTTTAGCAAACAGAACACAGCATGTTGTTATCAATGGAGAGACGTCTACAGATGTTAAAGTAACCTCTGGCGTGCCACAGGGGAGTGTTATGGGACCATTTCTTTTCACAATATATATAAATGACCTAGTAGATAGTGTCGGAAGTTCCATGCGGCTTTTCGCGGATGATGCTGTAGTATACAGAGAAGTTGCAGCATTAGAAAATTGTAGCGAAATGCAGGAAGATCTGCAGCGGATAGGCACTTGGTGCAGGGAGTGACAGCTGACCCTTAACATAGACAAATGTAATGTATTGCGAATACATAGAAAGAAGGATCCTTTATTGTATGATTATATGATAGCGGAACAAACACTGGTAGCAGTTACTTCTGTAAAATATCTGGGAGTATGCGTGCGGAATGATTTGAAGTGGAATGATCATATAAAATTAATTGTTGGTAAGGCGGGTACCAGGTTGAGATTCATTGGGAGAGTCCTTAGAAAATGTAGTCCATCAACAAAAGGAGGTGGCTTACAAAACACTCGTTCGACCTATACTTGAGTATTGCTCAACAGTGTGGGATCTGTACCAGATCGGGTTGACGGAGGAGATAGAGAAGATCCAAAGAAGAGCGGCGCGTTTCGTCTCAGGGTTATTTGGTAACTGTGATAGCGTTACGGAGATGTTTAACAAACTCAAGTGGCAGACTCTGCAAGAGAGGCGCTCTGCATCGCGGTGTAGCTTGCTCGCCAGGTTTCGAGAGGGTGCGTTTCTGGATGAGGTATCGAATATATTGCTTCCCCCTACTTATACCTCCCGAGGAGATCACGAATGTAAAATTAGAGAGATTCGAGCGCGCATGGAGGCTTTCAGACAGTCGTTCTTCCCGCGAACCATACGCGACTGGAACAGAAAAGGGAGGTAATGACAGTGGCACGTAAAGTGCCCTCCGCCACACACCGTTGGGTGGCTTGCGGAGTATAAATGTAAATGTAGATGTAGATAATGGGAGCGGTGCCGGCAGACACTCCTGAACGAGAAAATGAGGAGTTGGCAGATGCCCATTTGATGTATGGATTAGCACGGGGCAATAGCCATGGCGCGGTACGTTTCTATCGAGACAGATTTCCAGAACGAAGGTGTCCCGACAGGAAGACGTTCGAAGCAATTGATCGGCGTCTTAGGGAGCACGGAACATTCCAGCCTATGACTCGCGACAGGGGAAGACCTAGAACGACGAGGACACCTGCAATGGACGAGGCAATTCTTCGTGCAGTTGACGATAACCCTAATGTCAGCGTTAGAAAAGTTGCTGCTGTACAAAGTAACGTTGACCACGTCACTGTATGGAGAGTGCTACGGGAGAACCAGTTGTTTCCGTACCATATACAGCGTGTGCAGGTACTATCAGCAGCTGATTGCCCTCCACGGGTACACTTCTGCGAATGGTTCATCCAACAATGTGTCAATCCTCATTTCAGTGCAAATGTTCTCTTTACGGATGAGGCTTCATTCCAACGTGATCAAATTGTAAATTTTCACAATCAACATGTGTGGGCTGACGAGAATCCGCACGCAATTGTGCAATCAACACAGATTTTCTGTGAACGTTTGGGCAGGCATTGCTGGTGATGTCTTGATTGGGCCCCATGTTCTTCCACCTACGCTCAATGGAACACGTTATCATGATTTCATACGGGATACTCTACCTGTGCTGCTACAACATGTGCCTTTACAAGTACGACACAATATGTGGTTCATGCACGATGGAGCTCCTGCACATTTCAGTCGAATCTCAACAGCAGATTCGGTGACCGATGGATTGGTAGAGGTGGACCAATTCCATGGCCTCCACGCTCTCCTGACCTCAACCCTCTTGACTTTCATTTATGGGGGCATTTGAAAGCTCTTGTCTACGCAACCCCGGTACCAAATTACCAAATGTAGAGACTCTTCGTGCTCGTATTGTGGACGGCTGTGATACAATACGCCTTTCTCCAGGGCTACATCAGCGCATCAGGGATTCCATGCGACGGAGGGTGGATGTATCCTCGCTAACTGAGGACATTTTGAACATTTCCTGTAACAAAGTGTTTGAAGTCACGCTGGTACGTTCTGTTGCTGTGTGTTTCCAATCCATTATTAATGTGATTTGAAGAGAAGTAATAAAATGAGCTCTAACATGGAAAGTAAGCGTTTCCGGACACATGTCCACATAACATATTTTCTTTCTTTGTGTGTGAGGAATGTTTCCTGAAAGTTTGGCCGTACCTTTTCGGTCCACCGCCGGTCAGCTACCCGTCTGCGTGGAAACACGCGGAGGTCGTGGCCATTCTGATATCCGGCAAGTACCCACGCCAGGCATCGAGCTACCGACCCATCAGCCTGCCCCGGACGAGCAGTTCGGGTTCCGAGAAGAACATGCCACTTCCCACCAGCTCTTGCGGGTGGTAGAAGCGGCGACGAGGGCACTGGAAACAAGGGAATTCTTTGGGGCAGTGTTCCTCGACGTCTCCCGAGCGTTTGACTCGTGTGGCACGACGGTCTCGAATTCAAACTTTTTGAACAAGGGATACCGACGTCCCACATGACGCTGCAGCGGTCGTACATGTCCGAACGAACCTTCCACGTGAGGGCTGACGACGGTACGTCCACAGACCCGCAGATACGTGCAGGGGTGTCTCAGGGGTAGGTTCTCGGCCCCTCGCTGTACTCCCTGTACACTGCCGACGCGCCGAAAGTTGCAGGAGTCGAACTGGCGCTGTACGCTGATGATACAGCCCTGTCCACTCGCAGAATGAACGCCCAAGTGCTGAGAAACCGCCTCCAAGCCGGGTGCGACGCCTTGGGCTCGTGGGCAACAAAGTGCGGGTGAAATTCAACGCCCAAAGAGCCAGGCAGTCGTCTTCAACGGTCGAAATCCTGGGAGAACCTATCCCATGGAGTTGGACGGCGAAATACCTAAGGGTTACCCTAGACCGCAGGAAGCATCACATCCGTGATGTGCAAGGGAGAGCAATAGGACGCCTTCGCGTCCTGTATCCGCTGCTAAACCCGCAGTCGTCATTGCCACCGCAACACGGCATCACGCTTTACCTAACATTGGTTCACCCACCGTTAGAGTATTCGGCCGTGGTCTGGGGGAAACCCACAGATGCTCACATTGTGACTCTGCAGCGGATACAGAACCGCGCCCTGAAGACTGCTATGCATCTTCCGAGGCGCCTCTCGACGCGCCAACTCCACGAGGACACCGGGATCCTGCCTCTCCGAGACAGGTTTCGCACCATCGCCAGGAAGTTCTACGAGAAGACGGGACGCTCCCGCAACCGGCTCATCCGTGGACTGGGCCAACAACCTCACCACAGGCCAACCACGCTTTGGCCTGACCTGCTGAGGGATAAAGTTTTACTAATCCCTCAACAGAGTGTTTCTCTTTTTCAGGTTACACCAGCTAGGACCAATCAACAAGAGTGGTAATATATCTTTCTCTCTTTTACAGGAACCGCAGGAATGACAAATTTCGTCTAAACTGCACCACCTCGAGCCAAGGATAGGCCGCAGCGTCAGCACCACCGGTCAGTACATCACCGCACATGATGATGGCAACGTGGTCGATTGCCGAAATATTGTGTCTTATGCACACTCATACCAGGCTGTTCACCCGAGATTTATTTCAACGCGGTTATGATCTTAACTGATCGAGGCTACTATAAAAACAAGCAGTGGTCTACGCTAGATATGCAACACACCTAACGTGCAAGTAACGCGGTTATGTTGTTGACTGATCAAGGCTACTATAAAAACAAGCAGCGGTCTACCCTTATTTATGGTAGTCTGCTGTAGCCTAAAGCCGTCGGCACACGGACCGTGCTTCCGAACGTTGAGCGTTGAGCGTGCCGAGTTTCTGAAGTCTCAGCATAGAATAGCACGCTCGGGAGCCTTTCCGAACGTGCAGAGCAATATCTGGCGTGTCAGACATTCTGAGCGTGCGTCTGAGCGTTGACCAATGACATGGCACACCGCCACCTTCGTCACAAGCACGCCGTCTCCCTTCAGTACAGAGTTGTGAGGCGCCATATTGGCATTCATTTCAAGCCTATACGTATATATGCCGTTCCGAGCACCAGCAAATTGAGAATCACTGCAACACCCGTTGTTAACTGTGTGATTCGTTCCAATAAAATAAAGAAAAACATCATATTCGTGGCAAAAGAATTATTGTAACTTGCGTATAATGAGAGTAGCCTATTTGAAGGCAGCGACACACTGAATATCCAACCAAAACGCATTGTTCTTGGTACAACGTGTTATAATTAAATTTCAGTTAGTAAAATATCTACGATTAAAGTTTTTAGCAAGAGGCAAGAGACTATGATTAGATACAGAATATGTGGTGTTGGTTTAGCGTAAAGTATTGCGTCACTGTATAGTATTGAGGTTTTTTGTTGGGGCGGTGGTTCGCGTCCTGACACAACAAATTTTTTTTCCTAATATTCGCGTTTTTATTAGGTTCTGATACTTTATTATTAGTTTAATATAAGTATAGACTATAATGTTTGATTTTATGTAAATCCAAGTTCACCTTTTTTTGAGGGGTGACTTGGTTCGATTGGCTTAATCTAAAGGACAGCTTACGCTACTTGTATAAAGATATTTTGCTGCTTCTTCTTTTACGCTTCGTAATTCACGTGTTGCAAAGATTCTGCTACTGGGTAGGAACAGTGATCAAGTAAGACTGACCTTGGGGTTTAACTAAAATGTGGGAATGATGAAATAATGTTTATCTTCTGCGGAGAAGTATTCCAATTTTGTGCTGCACTGCTTGTAATGGAACTTTTATAAGCCTGTGTCCTTATTGATTGGACATGGTACTTTCCTTTTCGTGGACGATGCAAGAAATGTGCGTTTTAATAGAGCGAACGTGGGAATTTTACGCCCGCCCGTTGAGTAGACAGTGTGATTAACGAACTAGAAACATCCCTCAACTGTCGCTTGAGTGCGCTGCGATCGCTTATACCACGTTGGGGTCCACGTACCTTACGCACAAGTCGCATCATTCCTGAGCGTTCAGCAGCACGTTGAACTTGGCACGCTCAACGTTAACGTTCGGCAGCACTGTCCGTGTGCCGACGGCTTAAGGTTATCTTAAAAGTCTACTGCTGAGGCATCATAGAATTGTCAGTTTGGTAATAGAAGCAAACCAGGTTCAAATGGATGTAGGTCGCAATAGCTATACAGAGATGAAGAGGCAAAAGTAAGGCTAGTGTGGAGATAAGCGCCAAATATGTCTTCGGACTGAAGACCAAAGCAATGACTACAATAACAGCAACAACGAAGCATCAAATTCTTGCAATCCATATGTAGCATACAGCAAACCAGTGCTTAACGGTATTGGTTAAAAACAGTCATGGTACCAATTTTATTTTTTTTTATTTTTCAACGACGCGTTTCGCCTTATTTAGGCATCTTCAGGTTATATTTTCTAGATGGACGTGAGAGGCACCAAGTTCTGCATAACTATGTTACTGTGTTACGCGTTCCTGTGAACGGGAACGCGTTATGCAGAACTTGGTGCCTCTCGCGTCCATCTAGAACAGGTAACCTGAAGATGCCTAAATAAGGCGAAACGCGTCATTGAAAAATTAAAAAAAAAATGCAACCAAGACTGTTTTAACCAATAATGACGCATCATATGAGTAACGTCAGCAGTGCAGACCCGCTGGGCTGGCAGGTATCGCGCGAGCCGTACCAGTTGCGCCCCGGCAAGTGGCCGCTCGCATCGATTGTCGGCTGCGGGGGTGTTGCAGGGGGGTGGTCAGTGTCGGCCGTGCCTGGCACCAGCCCGTGTGGGGGAGGAGGGGGAGGGGGCACTGACCAGCGGCGACGGCGCGGCCAGGCACCGGCAGGGACCGACCGCGGCTCCAGCCGGGCCGTGGCGCAGCTCAGGCCTGCCACCCGCCCACCGGCTCCTCGGACCGTGATTCACGCCCGACACACGGCAGCTAATTGAGCCGTCGCGTGACCAGGGCCGCCACAACAGCCCCGTCCCGTCACTGGCCTTGTACCAAAGGGCATTCTAGCCGCAAAACTGTACACCAATGCTTTCCGAAAGAACTGTTGTTGTTGTGGTCTTCAGTCCTGAGACTGGTATAATGCAGCTCATGCTACTCTATCCTGTGCACGCCTCTTCATCTCCCAGTACCTACTGCAGCCTACATCCTACTGAATCTGCTTAGTGTATTCATCTCTTGGTCTCCCTCTACGGCTTTTACCCTCCACACTGCCCTCCAGTACTAAACTGGTGATCCCTTGATGCCTCAGAACATGTCCTACCAACCGATCCCTTCTTCTAGTCAAGTTGTGCCACAAACTCCTCTTCTCCCCAATTCTATCCAATACCTCATCATTAGTTATGTGATCTACCCATCTGATCTTCAGCATACTTCTATAGCACCACATTTCGAAAGCTTCCATTCTCTTCTTGTCTAAACTATTTCGCGTCCATGTTTCACTTCCATACATGGCTACATACAAATACTTTCAGAAACGACTTCCTGACACTTAAATCAATACTCGATGTTAACAAATTTCTCTTCTTCAGAAACGCTTTCCTTGCCATTGCCAGTCTACATTTTATATCCTCTCGACTTCGACCATCATCAGTTATTTTGCTCCCCAAAAAACAAAACTCCTTTACTACTTTAAGTGTCTCATTTCCTAATCTAATTCCCACAGCATCACCCAACTTAATTCGACTACATTACATTATCCTCCTCTTGCTTTTGTTGATGTTCATCTTATACCCTCCTTTCAAGACACTGTGCATTCTGTTCAACTGCTCTTGCAAGTCCTTTGCTGTCTCTGACAGAATTCCAATGTCATCGGCGAACCTCAAAGTTTTTATTTCTTCTCCATGGATTTTAATACCTACTCCGAACTTTTCTTTCTCTTCCTTTACTGCTTGCTCAATATACAGATTGAATAGCATCGGGGAGAGGCTACAACCCTGTCTCACTCCCTTCTCAACCACTGCTTCCCTTTTCATGTCCCTCGACTCTTATAAATGCCATCTGCTTTCTGTAAAAAATGTAAATAGCCTTTCGCTCCCTGTATTTTACCCCAGCCACCTTCAGAATTTGAAAGAGAATATTCCAGTCAATATTGTCAAAAGCTTTCTCTGTCTACAAATTCTAGAAACGTAGGTTTGCCTTTCCTAAATCTTTCTTCTAAGATAAGTCGTAGGGTCAGTATTGCCTCACGTGTTCCAACATTTCTACGGAATCCAAACTGATCTTCCCCCAGGTCGGCTTATACTAGTTTTTCCATTCGTCTGCAAAGAATTCGCGTTAGTATTTTGCAGCTGTGACTTATTAAACTGATAGTTCGTAATTTTCGCATCTGTCAACTCCGGCTTTCTTTGGGATTACAATTATTATATTCTTCTTGAAGTCTCAGGGAATTTCGCCTGTCTCATACATCTTGCTCAACAGTTGGTAGAGTGTCAGAACTGTCTCTACCAAGGCTGTCAGTAGTTCAAATGGAATGTTGTCTACTCCCGGGGCCTTGTTTCGACTTAGGTCTTTCAGTGCTCTGTCAAACTCTTCACGCAGTATCGTATCTCCCATTTCATCTTCATCGACCTCCTCTTCCAGTTTCATAATATCGTTCTCAAGAACATCGCCCCTGCATAGACCCTCTATATACTCCTTCCACCTTTCTGCTTTCCCTTTTCGCTTAGAACTTGGTTTTCATCTGAGCTCTTGATATTCATGCAAGTGGATATCTTTTCTCTAAAGGTCTCTTTAATTTTCCAGAAGCAGTATCTATCTTACCCCTCATGAGATAAGCCTCTACATCCTTACATTTGTCCTCTAGCCATCTCTGCTTAGCCATTTTGCACTTCCTGTTGATCTCATTTTTGAGACGTTTGTATTCCTTTTTGCCTGCTTAACTTGCTGCATTTTTGTATTTTCTCCTTTCATCAATTAAATTCAGTATCTCTTCTGTTACCCAAGGATTTCTACTAGCCCTCGTCTTTTTACCTACTTGATCCCCTGCTGCCTTCACTATTTCATTCCTCAAAGCTACCCATTCTTCTCCCACTGTATTTTTCCCCCATTCCTGTCTATTGCTCCCTTATGCTCTCCCTTAATTCTGTACAACCTCTGGTTCTTTCAGGTTATCCAGGTCCCATCTACTTAAATTCCAACAACTACACCACTTAAAATCAAACAGATGTAAAAGTTGTAGACAGTCCTGATTTATCGATAATACCGCAACTTGTCACATGCTGTATTCTTTATTTAAGAGCGCTGATTAATAAAGATTTAAACTGATTTTTCCTATACATAGGCAGGGGAAAATAAAAGTGGCAGGTGAAGTTCCAGGGTACAAAGAGACGGCAGATGAAAGGAAATACAGTTCTAACCCGTCTATAGCAGATGCTGAAAGTGGTCACCATTCACCCCTTCGCACCTTTGGGCCCTGGTTAGCAAACTGCGAAAGGTGGGTCGAAACTGGACTGCTGGAATTGCTGGTAGCTCATCCGAATGAGGGCTGTTGCGACACATTTAGACGTGAGTGTTCCCCTCAAAGTAATGACACACTGACAGTTCAGGTGACCTGGGTGGCTGCATAGGGCCACGACCAGACTGACCTCTGCTAACGACACTGTGTAATATTTCCGGCTTATTCAGCCATCATATTAGGCTCCAGGAAGCTCCCGGGGCAGTGGAGATGCAAGAAGCATAGAGATGACGCAATGTGGGATGAGGTACCGGTGACAGATGTTAGATTCGGTACCATTCCCGTGAGAAAGACCGCCTGCATGATGCTGCTGCTCTGTGATTGGCTGCTGTGTTCGGCGGTAGGGCGCGAAAACGTTAAACTTTAGTTGCTATTATTAATTAAAACTTGTCATCCAAATTACTTCATTTTTTTAAATAAACATCTCTCAACAGCCAGCTATCAATCAGTCATTTTAAAATTATTAAAATCAAAGTATTACTAAAACAAAAGCCTGACGATACTACTGCCGATGCACTTGGGTGGCGTTCGGGTCACGCCTTGCTGGCTTGGCGCGCGAAGTGTCTCGGGCAGTCCGGCTCTCCAGTTCTGACCGTTCCAGTAGACAGACATGTTGTCTGTTATAGCAGTATTTGTTTCATACAATTTTATTTACTACAGTTCCGACCGTCGCTAGGTACAGACATGTTGTCTGTAATAGTAGTATTTGATTCATGTAATTTTATTGTCCAGTTCTGACGGTTCCAGTAGACAGACATGTTGTCTGTGGCAGGATGTATTTCATGTTATTTTAGCCAGATATAATGACTGTGGAAGGATATGTTCAATACGTTGTGATCAAGTATAGTTTCTCGTGTCTATATCAATAAAAACGCGAGTGGCATCCCAAATGAGTTATAGCTTATTCGTAGCACCAGTTCCTTGCGAAGTTAATTTCAGCCTCAAGAAAAAGAATCAACGACCTGCGTGCTGTTTTCTGCGCTGAGGACATCATCATCATGAAGACAGCAGCTTAGTGAAGTGTACAAGAACTCATGTATTCCACACAGGGTAGTGGAAACAACTAGGCACCTCACGTGTACAACATGCACAGTACAAATGTGCTCAGTGGCACGTCATCTGCAGTAATGCAGAGGATGTAAAGAAGGATGAAAGATTTAACACTATCTCACTTTTAATTCCTTTTTTTCTTGCCGTAACTGTCAGGCGTGAAGATTGTGCAAATGTGTCTCGAGGTTCAGCCGGCTGTTTGGGCAGCTGCTCTATCCTCTTGGAGACAACTGTAGATCTTCTCCTCCTCAGTTAATACTGCCATGAATGGTTTCAAAATGTTGGCCATGTACACTGTGATCAAAAGTATCCGAACACCTGGCTTAGAAGTTCGTGGCGCCCTCCATCGGTGATGCTGGAAGTCAATATGGTGTTGGCCCACCCTTACCCTTGATGACAGCTTCCACTCTCGCAGGCATACGTTGAGTAAGGTGCTGGAAGAATTCCTGGGGAATGGCAGCCCATTCTTCACGGAGTGCTGCACTGAGGAGAGGTGTCGATGTCGGTCGGTGACGCCTGGCACGAAGTCAGCGTTGAAAAACATACCAAAGGTGTTCTATATGTTTCATGTCAGGACTCTGTGCGGGCCAGTCCATTACAGAGATGTTATTGTCGTGTAACCACTCCACCACAGGCCGTGAATTATGCTCAGATGCTCGATTATGTTGAAAGATGCAATCGCCATCTCCGAATTGCTCTCCAACACTGGGAAGCAAAAACGTGCTTAAAACATCAATGTAGGCCTGTTTTGTGATAGTGCCACGCAAAACAACAAGGGGTGCAAGCCCCCTCCGTTAGAAACACGTCCACACCGTGACACCACCGCCTCAGAATTTTGCTGTTGGCACTACACACGCTGGCAGATGTGGTTCACCGGGCATTCACCGTATCCACACCCTGCCATCGGATCGCCACATTGTGTACCGTGATTCGTCACTCCACACAACGTTTTTCCACTGTTCAATCGTCCAATGTTTACGCTCCTTACACCAAGCGAGGCATTTTTTGGCTTTTACCGACATGATGTGTTGCTTATGAGCAGCCGCTCGACCATGAAATCCAAGTTTTCTCACCTCCCACCTAACAGTCACAGTACTTGCAGTGGATCCTGATGCAGTCTGCAATTACTGGATGATGGTCTGGATAGATGTCTGCCTATTACACATTACGACCCTCTTCAGTACAATATTAACATAATATTCGCTTGTGATGGTCTGTGTAGATGTCTGCCTATTACACATTACGACCCTCTTCAACTGTCGGCGGTCTCTGTCAGTCAACACATGAGGTCGGCCTGTAAGCTTCTGTGATGTACCTGTCCCTTCACGTTCCCACTTCACTATCACATCGGTAACGGTAGACTTAGGGATGTTTAGAAGTTTGGAATCTCGCGTACAGACGTATCACACAAGCGACACCCAATCACCTGACCACGTTCGATTCCGTGAGTTCCGTGGAGCGCCCCATTCTGCTCGCTCAAGGTGTCTACATCTACATCTACATCTACATTCATACTCCGCAAGCCACCCAACGGTGTGTGGCGGAGGGCACTTTAGGTGCCACTGTCATTACCTCCCTTTCCTGTTCCAGTCGCGTATGGTTCGCGGGAAGAACGACTGTCTGAAAGCCTCCGTGCGCGCTCTAATCTCTCTAATTTTACATTCGTGATCTCCTCGGGAGGTATAAGTAGGGGGAAGCAATATACTCGATACCTCATCCAGAAACGCACCCTCTCGAAACCTGGCGAGCAAGCTACACCGCGATGCAGAGCGCCTCTCTTGCAGAGTCTGCCACTTGAGTTTATTAAACATCTCCGTAACGCTATCACGGTTACCAAATAACCCTGTGACGAAACGCGCCGCTCTTCTTTGGATCTTCTCTATCTCCTCCGTCAACCCGATCTGGTACGGATCCCACACTGATGAGCAATACTCAAGTATAGGTCGAACGAGTGTTTTGTAAGCCACCTCCTTTGTTGCTGGACTACATTTTCTAAGCACTCTCCCAATGAATCTCAACCTGGTACCCGCCTTACCAACAATTAATTTTATATGATCATTCCACTTCAAATCGTTCCGCACGCATACTCCCAGATATTTTACTGAAGTAACTGCTACCAGTGTTTGTTCCGCTATCATATAATCATACAATAAAGGATCCTTCTTTCTATGTATTCGCAATACATTACATTTGTCTATGTTAAGGGACAGTTGCCACTCCCTGCACCAAGTGCCTATCCGCTGCAGATCTTCCTGCATTTCGCTACAATTTTCTAATGCTGCAACTTCTCTGTATACTACAGCATCATCCGCGAAAAGCCGCATGGAACTTCCGACACTATCTACTAGGTCATTTATATATATTGACTACTGAGGTCGCTGATATGGAGTACCTAGCAGTAGATGGCCGCACAATGCACCCAATGTGAGAAACGTCTGTTTTTGGGAGTGTCCGGATTGTTTTGATCACATAGTGTAACTCGTCGAAGTCATAGTCTAATGAAAGAAGATGGGGCCAACAATCCGACGTGAAGACACTGCACGCCAAAACTCAAACATTAAAGTTCTCAGAAAACTGACCATACGTTTCAGCTACATTATTGTCACGTAACTCTCCACAACGAACACCCGATGTTCCACTGTGAGTACATCGTCCCCTTTGCACTGCTCCACTCACAGTGACACAACGCGCACTATGCTCTGTACCGGTGTGTATCACGCGACGGCCTACACGTGGTGTGCGTGTCACGTGGTGTGGTATATGCATACATTCACCTCCAATCGTATCCACTCGTACGGGCCACTTTGCCGCATCCTGTGCACAGCTGGGCAACGTTAATGAAAAAGATAACTTCGCTAACCGTTGCTAAGGAAATCAACTTGGTGAAACGTCGAAGCGTTTCTTTACGGGAGATTTATCGGGAGTTAAATTTAATCGTTAAATGGTAATAGTAAACTTTATGTTGTGGGTGTAGTGAAGTGAGCAAGTGAATCAAAAGTGTTACCATTGCCGAAATGAACGTATTTTGGTGGGGGAGTGTAGGTAGGATATCGAAGATGAATGAAAAAAAAACAGTTTAATTATTTAATCATTTAGTTTTATAATTATTTAGTACTCAATGATGAATCGGAGGAAAATCAAAATACAGGAGAATTAGATAGTATCTGATGTAAAGTGCGTATTTATGAACATCAACACGTTATTCATCCGACAGCGAGGCTCGTTTACAAGACAAAATGTCTTTGCCCACTGAATAAAGTCGTTGGACTGCACCACTCGAGCGTATAGCGGTACTACATTCATTAGTAATGTTTCACAAGCTGCGAAATCGTCGCGAAAAAACAGTGACCCGTATATGTAATAAGTTTCCTTTTATGTACTTCTATGGTCACAAACTTTTATTAACAGATTACCGGTTTCGGTCTTTAATGACCATCATCAGATCTGTTTTGTTTTTATGGAACAGATCTGATGACGGTCATTAAAGACGGAAACCAGTAATCTGTTAAAAGTTTGTGACCATAGACGTATATTAAAGGAAACTTACTAGTAATGTTCTTCTTCTTAGAGTTTTCCAACGACACAATACTTCAAAATTAAGCAACTATGCAATACACTATTAATATAATGTTCGCTTGACTTACAATATGAAATAACTAAGTAATCTTCTTCTATAAATTTTAGTAAACTGATAGCAAACGATATTATTTTTTGCAAACACTACCCTTGAATGTTTACATTATTGCAAAAGTCGAAACAAATGGAGTTCAACTACAATTTTTTATAAAATAACGAATAACTCAATTTTTATAAGTGTTATTACAGTAATTTTAAAATATATTTATGTTGTTTTACATAATCAAATAAATGGAATTGTTTATCTTCTTAACTAACGTGCTTTTTTTAATCATATGAAGCTCATAGACGAAATGTAAAAGAACCATGTTCCTAAGAAAAGTTTACTATACATTGATGCACACTAGCGTGACACACGCCGCTGCCAGTCGCTGCAGTGACACAAGACTCTTCAGTGCTTCCCTGTCCTATCCTTTTATCTATATTGCTGCTACTGGCTCCACTGTCGATATCTGAATGTCTAAGACTGGTTTTTATTTTTCGCTTTCTCTACCGGAACCTGTCTTCACTGATTCTCCAAACTGTAATTACCGCGCTTCATGTGCTCACCTTATGTGTTATTTAAACTTGGGAAGACTTTAAGTGTGAGCCTTAATTATTGACTTTAATCCGCCCCCGGTAACTGAGTGGTACCGACGCGGTAACTCAGCGTGTTCGGTCAGAGGGCTAGCTGCCCTCTGAAATAAAAAAAAAACTGAGTTAAAGGATCAACGACAAACTGACACGGGTGTCTTGCGACGTCCGCACCGGGCAGATACAACGAACGAAAACGAACAAAATGAGAAGCCGGCACGGTAGCTCATCGTGTTCGGTCAGAGCGCTGCTTGGCCAGGGATCAACAAAACGAACTTGACCCGATGTCATGTGACGTCCGCAATGACCTAACACAACGATCAACAACGGAAAAAAAAGTGGTCCGCGCGACAGACTGTTAATCCTAAGGGCCCGGGTTCGATTCCCGGCTGGGTCGTAGATTTTCTCCGCTCAGGGGCTGGGTGTTGTGTTGTCCTAATCATCATCATTTCATCCCCATCGACGCACAAGTCGCCGAAGTGGCGTCAAATCGAAAGACTTGCACCCGGCGAATGGTCTACCCGACGGGAGGCCCTAGTCACACGACATTTACATTATTGATTTTTTAGGCAAGCACAATTTACAGTCGAAAAGTATTTATTGTCCCGACCTGGATGCAAAATTAACGTAATAGCTTAAATGTAGCCACGGATTTTGATGAGTTGTAGAGCGAGAATGCGATTTCATGATTTAGTTTCCACAGTCAATCCATCAACAAAAAGAGGTACTTTAAGCGAACCCAGTAAACAAACAATACCAATCATCCAACACCTATTGCGGTATCAGGCCAGAGGGGTGTTCTGAACACAATTTCGACACAAAGCAGCTCAATTATGGAGTGGAAGGGGTAGGCTAGCAATAGAACAGTGCATCACCATTGACTAGACACTCATTTATTGAACACATAAGTCAGGTATTACCCAAAAGGAACAATCAGAACAAATTACAAAATAATATTCTTTTCCTTTAAGACACTCAAACGTTTAAACTGGCAAATAGCAATCATTTAACTGAAGGCCTTTCAAGAAAGCAAGACTAGAAAATTTGAATGATGAGTTAAAATCATATTTAAATAGCCTCTGACCGAGCATATATTTTAAAACGAAATACTTCCTTTAAGGAACCAGCGATCAAAATTGATTACATAATCCTCATCAACCATATTACATCCAAGACATTTAAGATTGAACAGTAATATATATAACATCAGAGACCTGCAGTCCCATGTTTTAAGCAGCACGTTTCAGATGGACTGCACTGCAACAGTACAATACAAGTCCCTAAGAGGAGCTCCCCACACAGGAAGCTATTGCCGCAATCGACAAAATATCAACATCATTCCGCGTACAGACCTAAAACAAACTAAAAGCTCTCTTAAGTTGGTACAGTTAATAACATACATCACAAGTCTAGCCTTAGGACGGCACCGACACCCCGCAATTTAGCACGCGAAAAACTACAGCGATGCACTCATCACGTACCCTTACAAAATCCAAGAACAGAGAGCCGGCTCCCCAATAGCGGAACATTTAACCACGCGCAGCGTGCGGGTTTGCGGGATGCTGATCTCGCCCTTAACCTCAACACCAATTCAAATACTAGTCAGCCTACAATCTTGAACCTGAACCATCATACACATTCCTTCAGTTACTGCATAGAAAGCCAATGTGATAGGCAAACAGACCAGCATATGATAAATGCTTAAGCAATTTCCTTACTAAACAACCCTTATGAATAGTAGCCGTAATTTGTTTTTTAAACGTGAGTACACCCACAATCGAAAGACAAACAACGCCAATCATAAGGACAGTAGCACATAAGCAAGTAGCGATGGTAACTTCTGATTAGATTGGCTACAAATCAGCGCGTGATTTAACACACCAGAGAACAGTCTTTACAACATAACCATCAATACAATAGCAAATTACTCAAACGTGTACTCCCCCACGATTTCGATTCGCAAAGCCATAGACAAAACGTGGAGAACGTATCACTTAGACCAACGTAATGGTGCTCCCTCAGTTACCCCAAAAAACTGACTCCCTTAGTTGCACAGCAAAGAACCATACCTAATGAAACCACCACAGTTTTCGCCTCTAAATTGTCACAGTACAAGTGAGACTCAATCACAAATGTAATTATACATCAGTTCCCGTATAGTCAATACAAGCGCCTGATTTTCACCCGTTTATAACGGCAGGCAGCCACATCGTACGGAAAAGAGCGTAGACACAAGCTCTTACTAATTCTCCTCTCCGAAAGCAGCCACCGCAACTCTCGGGAACCACTGGGACATCCAATGCACAAATAGTTACGCCTTCACACAAATTACAGGACGCCCGCTTCCCGCTGCTTGCTACGGCGCCTTCCGTTCAGAGCCAACTTGTATATCTCCATGCGATAGGTCCGGTCCCACACTCGCTGCGTCAACTCGACAACCGTCTTCCACCACGTCCCGGAGCACACACCCCCACAGGACGTCGCCTCGTTACTCCTCGCGTAGGCCCCAGAGGGCGCTGCTTATTGCCCTGACCGTGGTAGGAAAGATAAACCACCAGAGTGGCACTATCGATATGAGCCGCGATGGCTCACCTATATACACTCCTGGAAATTGAAATAAGAACACCGTGAATTCATTGTCCCAGGAAGGGGAAACTTTATTGACACATTCCTGGGGTCAGATACATCACATGATCACACTGACAGAACCACAGGCACATAGACGCAGGCAACAGAGCATGCACAATGTCGGCACTAGTACAGTGTATATCCACCTTTCGCAGCAATGCAGGCTGCTATTCTCCCATGGAGACGATCGTAGAGATGCTGGATGTAGTCCTGTGGAACGGCTTGCCATGCCATTTCCACCTGGCGCCTCAGTTGGACCAGCGTTCGTGCTGGACGTGCAGACCGCGTGAGACGACGCTTCATCCAGTCCCAAACATGCTCAATGGGGGCCAGATCCGGAGATCTTGCTGGCCAGGGTAGTTGACTTACACCTTCTAGAGCACGTTGGGTGGCACGGGATACATGCGGACGTGCATTGTCCTGTTGGAACAGCAAGTTCCGTTGCCGGTCTAGGAATGGTAGAACGATGGGTTCGATGACGGTTTGGATGTACCGTGCACTATTCAGTGTCCCCTCGACGATCACCAGTGGTGTACGGCCAGTGTAGGAGATCGCTCCCCACACCATGATGCCGGGTGTTGGCCCTGTGTGCCTCGGTCGTATGCAGTCCTGATTGTGGCGCTCACCTGCACGGCGCCAAACACGCATACGACCATCATTGGCACCAAGGCAGAAGCGACTCTCATCGCTGAAGACGACACGTCTCCATTCGTCCCTCCATTCACGCCTGTCGCGACACCACTGGAGGCGGGCTGCACGATGTTGGGGCGTGAGCGGAAGACGGCCTAACGGTGTGCGGGACCGTAGCCCAGCTTCATGGAGACGGTTGCGAATGGTCCTCGCCGATACCCCAGGAGCAACAGTGTCCTTAATTTGCTGGGAAGTGGCGGTGCGGTCCCCTACGGCACTCCGTAGGATCCTACGGTCTTGGCGTGCATCCGTGCGTCGCTGCGGTCCGGTCCCAGGTCGACGGGCACGTGCACCTTCCGCCGACCACTGGCGACAACATCGATGTACTGTGGAGACCTCACGCCCCACGTGTTGAGCAATTCGGCGGTACGTCCACCCGGCCTCCCGCATGCCTACTATACGCCCTCGCTCAAAGTCCGTCAACTGCACATACGGTTCACGTCCACGCTGTCGCGGCATGCTACCAGTGTTAAAGACTGCGATGGAGCTCCGTATGCCACGGCAAACTGGTTGACACTGACGGCGGCGGTGCACAAATGCTGCGCAGCTAGCGCCATTCGACGGCCAACACCGCGGTTCCTGGTGTGTCCGCTGTGCCGTGCGTGTGATCATTGCTTGTACAGCCCTCTCGCAGTGTCCGGAGCAAGTATGGTGGGTCTGACACACCGGTGTCAATGTGTTCTTTTTTCCATTTCCAGGAGTGTAGTTATTCTCGCTCGAAGCACCGTCCGCGCACATCTGACGTAGCCACACACCTACTGAACCCGAACTTGGCAGGAGGTGATTTCCGGGGCGGACTCATTTTTATCATAAATTGTAGGTACCTAATTATCGATTAACGGGCTCAAAGAAAGTTATCGGAAGTTAAAGGGTTTGTTAACGCTTTCAAAAATAACTTTATTAGTTACTCGACAAGTTAACTCCGTTAAGTAAAGGTTGATAGTCTTCTACCCAGCTATATGTCCCGAAAACTTATTGCGTTTTTATATATAATGTACGTAGACGGCAGCACTCTCGTGTCGTTATGGTGGTATTAAAGTCCTGTTCTGTAGACGGTCTTTGCATATCGCATACCAAACAACGGAGGTGACGCGAGAGGTGTAGTATGGTACAATAAATTTCTTCGTTCGTTTAAACCACATAGGTGCTGAATCTTACGAAAAGCTGGAAGAAGTGTACGATGAAGATGCACTACAGTGTTCAGGTGATTCAAGGATTTCAAAGAAGGCCGACTTGTCTGCGTTAAGCAAGGTGGGCCTGGTGTTTCGACTTCTGCTGTGGCCGAACTCATCAACACAGCTACTGTGCTTGTTCGTGAGGTGGGCGGCTAACATTACATATCCTCAGTTAAATGTTGAGAATTTCATATGGCAGTGTCTTTACGATTAAGGACGATTGTCCCCCTATGACCCGAATCTGTTCCCGTTGGGTGCCATGTCTGTTGATTATCGAGCAGAAGGCTCTGCGAATGGAGACAAGCCAAGTAACGCTGCGTCTCTTTGCTGAAGGAGGGGATACTGTTCTAGAATCGATAATCACCGGTGATGGGCCAGGGATGAATCATTATGATCCTTAAAGGAAACGAGCCAACAAATTGTGGAAATCGTCAAGTTCTCGAACATCGAACAAGGCGAAAGTTGTTGCATCTGCAGGAAAACTGATTTCTTTTAATGTCATGGAATGATTTAGCAGAATATCCGCCCCCGGTATCTGAGTGATCAGCGCGACAGAATGTCAATCCTAAGGGCCAGGGTTAGATTCCTGGCTGGGTCGGAGATTTTCTCCTCTCAGGGACTGGGTGTTTTGTTGTCGTAATCATTATCATTTCATCCCAATCAAGTCGCTGAAGTGGTGTCAAATCGAATGACTTGCACCCGGCGAATAGTCTACCCGACGGGAGGCCCTAGCAACACGACATTTACATATTTAGCAGAATGCAGTTCTACCTACACAACAGTACTGCCTAAACTTAGGAAGCACATTGCAAGGAAACGACCAGAACTTTCTCGGACTGGATGGGACTTCATCATGACAATGCACCATCTCACGTCACAAATAAAGTCATGCGGTTCTGCTCAGTTCAAGATTGCCTGTGTACCGCATCTCCCTTACATCCTTTGTGTGTGTTTTTGTGTTTTTCTTCTTTTCTTTCTCCCATCACTAAAGGCAAAGCTTCAGGACATTCGATTTGAGAACTCCAAACCAATGCTCAAGAAAAGTGAAGGTGATTCTCAATGACCTGGCAATAAATGGCCTACACCATGTGTTCGAGGACTGGAAGATACGCTGTAAAAGTGCATTGAAATAAGAGGGGAGTACTCTGAAAAAGTTCATGTAAACATTGAAATGGAGTAATAAACATATATGAAAAAATCAGTCTCAGGCTTATTTGTTCAGCCCTCGTAATTCCAGTCGATTGTTACAAAAAGGCTATCGATTTTGGTCCATTATAACTACCTTAAAATCTCTCACGAAAAGGGAAATCAGATACAACTTCTGGACAATACACATTTTGTAAACAATAATTTATGAAGCAATGAGAGTGTACTAACTGGTACTGGGACGTTGTCCCGGCTAGTCCCACTCATGTTCTGGCAGAGAAAGATGTGGGCTCTTGCTGGCACAGGTTTACCTCAGCACCACGCAGACATTACGTGCAGAAACGTGTCGCGTGTAAACGACCATTGTTGAAAAATGGCACCGCGATAATGTCGCTTAACAGGTGTGGGAACTTGATAGAGGAAGACAACGGCGTTGTAATGTTTTCTACGATGTAGAGTGTTGCAGGCTATTGTAGTGACATGTAGCTATGTCTCTGAATGAGAGGGAAGATGCACATCATTTTGACTTTGTTTGGAGTGCGACTAGTAAGTGAACCGTTGTCCTACGAGTTTTCAGTTGCGTTTTTATAATACTTGGTGAATTTCAAAACAAGGTAAGTCGGCAATAGTAATTGCTTTGGAGACCAAGCCCGATCATAGCTCGGCCCGCAATTTTGTATTAAGAAGTCTGCGCCCGAGTAAAGGTCGCGCCGCGATGTTCAGGACGCGGAGACCACCTGTCGCCCGAAATCTGGATTCATTTCATATGAGAACAACGTACGCAGGTCTCACGACCTGCCCCTTGATTTTTTCTCTGGTCTGCTGTCAATTTCTAGGATTATTTCGAAACACTAATGAACATAACAGCTGTTGTCGTGAATGGCTCACCCAAAACCGTCGGATTGGGGTATTTTGTGCGTGTACTCGTTGGCTTTCGCAGTTTGCTGTAATTACGCTATAACCGTGTCGTGTTTGTTGAGTGAGTAAAAAATTTTGTAAAGTCAAGAGGAAGAAATTTCTCAATAACTCACGTCACACTTTTTGTTGGGAGGATAATTATAGTTTCTGTCATCATTATTTTAAAACTTGTAATGTATCAAAGAATAGAAGTAAATATGAAAAATAGATCTTAAAGCTTGACTCTTTTTAGTATGTATATCTCTTGAAGATACTTCAGTTACATATGCGTTAGTAAGGCTTTAAAAAATGGTTCAAATGGCTCTGAGCACTATGGGACTTAACTTCTGAGGTCATCAGTCCCCTAGAACTTAGAACTACTTAAACCTAACTAACCTAAGGACATCACACACATCCATGCCTGAGGCAGGATTCGAACCTGCGACCGTAGCGGTCGCGCGGTTCCAGACTATAGCTTCAAAAAACAGCAGTTTCCTTGGCCCACTATCCTTCTAAGGGGACGGTCTCCAAACTGTTAATCGCACAGTCTCAAATGACACGTAATCTTAAAGTACGTGCTATTCGCTATACGTTGGTTATACAGGATGTTACAAAAAGATACGGCCAAACTTTCAGGAAACATTCCTCACACACAAAGAAAGAAAATATGTTATGTGGACATGTGCCCGGAAACGCTTACTTTCCATGTCAGAGCTCATTTTATTACTTCTCTTCAAATCACATTAATCATGGAATGGAAACACACAGCAACAAAACGTACCAGCGTGACTTCAAACACTTTGTTACAGGAGATGTTCAAAATGTCCTCCGTTAGCGAGGATACATGCATCCACCCTCCGTCGCATGGAATCCCTGATGCGCTAATGCAGCCCTGGAGAATGGCGTAATGTATCACAGCCGTCCACAATACGAGCACGAAGAGTCTCTACATTTGGTACCGGGCTTGCGTAGACAAGAGCTTTCAAATGCCCCCATAAATTAAAGTCAAGAGGGTTGAGGTCAGGAGAGCGTGGAGGCCATGGAATTGGTCCGCCTCTACCAATCCATCGGTCACCGAATCTGTTGTTGAAAAGCGTACGAACACTTCGACTGAAATGTGCAGGAGCTCCATCGTGCATGAACCACATGTTGTGTCGTACTTGTAAAGGCACATGTTCTAGCAGCACTGGTAGAGTATCCCGTATGAAATCATGATAACGTGCTCCATCGAGCGTAGGTGGAAGAACATACTGACGAAACTAAAATGAGCTCTAACATGGAAATTAAGCGTTTCCGGACACATGTCCACATAACATCATTTCTTTATTTGTGTGTGAGGAACGTTTCCTGAAAGTTTGGCCCTACCTTTTTGTAACACCCTGTATAATACGTCTAAATTTTCTAGTTATTACGCTGTACAAAAGTTGCTAACCAGGAGTGTGTTCTTTAGAACGGGATGTGGCTGAATGGAACAGTGTGCCGTTCTATCCAATAAGTATAGAACTATATATTTCTTTTCTTTTCCTGATTTTGCATGCAAAGTGAACTAACATTAGAAAGACTGACAGGCTGTAGTTGGATGTTAAATAAATAAAAAATGGTGGTTTCAGCTCCTTTATATTCTGAAATGGGAATTTTCAAAGCAGCTAAGAATTCAACGTACCAAAATCAACGTTAGGGAAGATACGGTCGTAACGCTAAGAATATCCACAACTACAGAGTTGACAAATCAGATAGAAAATTAAAAAATGTCACCGCAGGACATGAAGATGATCTGACAGCATGCCTGTAATCAGTGTAGAGCAGGCTATTTAGTCCAGCGATGAAACGTCGCCGGCCGGAGTGGCCGAGCGGTTCTAGACGCTACAGTCTAGGCGCTCAGTCCGGAACCGCGCGACTGCTACGGTCGCAGGTTCGAATCCTGCCTCGGGCATGGATGTTTGTGATGTCCTTAGGTTAGTTAGGTTTAACTAGTTCTAAGTTCTAGGGGACTGTTGACCTCAGCAGTTAAGTCCCATAGTGATCAGAGCCATTTGAACCATTTTTGATGAAACGTCTCGTTAACTGATTATTCGCCTATTAGCTGACGGAAAGAAATATCTTACCACAGAGGACTAGCAAGGATCTTATTCAGCAGGAATCGTTTATAGGATTTATTACTACGCATCGTACGTTGTCTATTCCCAAACCAGGAAAGACATCTGATGCACGAGCCATGTTCAAATGGCACTGAGCACTATGGGACTTAACTTCTAAGGTCATCATTCCCCTAGAACTTAGAACTACATAAACCTAACTAACCTAAGGACATCACAAACATCCATGCCCGAGGCAGGATTCGAACCTGCGACCGTAGCAGTCGCGCGGTTCCGGACTGAGCGCCTAGAACCGCTGGACCACCGCAGCCGGCCTCGAGCCTAGTGATTCAATAAAGTAACAATAACAGCTAGTTAATATTGAGACCTAACCACACAGAAAACAGTGGTTAGGGCGACAAGCATTAAATATAGTTGTAGAGTTTTCAAAATGACACTACAATATTTACTTATTGTTAACGACGTTTTTTAAGATTCCGTATTCCTTAGTCTAAATTGTTGATTAAACAAAGTTTCTGTTTTATTTTTAAGATTATACTAGTTCTAATTCCGTTCCGCCCCGTGAGGTGGGGCAGAACGATAAATAGGCAATATGTGGTTTTAAGTGATTTTTAAGCAAGGTACGTTAGGTTATAGTACAATTTTTTTAGACTTTTAAGAAATGGTAATTTACGTTCCTTTATTTTACAAAAATTGGTATACGTTAGGTATCCCGCTGCGCCCCTAGCACATGAGGACACGAGACGTACCGTTGTGCCAGTACAGTTCCTTCAGCCACTACCGGCTGCGAGCTGGAGCCATGGCGGACGGCTCCCATGATGCAAGAGTTACACCGCCGTGCCTTTCCAAAAACAACGGAAAACGGGACCTCTGCATAGGGTGGCGCCTTACTCGCGAATGTGGTCATCTGATTCATCGCTGAACACAATGCGGCGCCATTTGTCGGCAGTCTTGAGAGACGGGTTTACGATTGATCAAGGTTCAAAAAATGGCTCTGAGCACTATTGGATTTACTGCTGAGGTCATCAGTTCACTAGAACTTAGAACTACTTAAACCTAACTAACCTAAGGACATCACACACATCCATGCCCGAAGCAGGATTCGAACCTGCGACCGTCGCTGTCGCGCGGTTCCAGACTGCAGCGCCTAGAACTGCTCGGCCACTCCGGCCGGCATTAATCAAGGAAAACCCCCAGTTGGGAAACGGGGCCACAATTAGTACGTTACTGTCGAGATGCAATTTACAATCTCTTTATTGATTACTTCAACCATTAAAAGTCATTTCTTTACCACTTGACCAGGAACAGATCCAAAAAAAGTAGCAGGCATGAGTGCCTTTTCAAAACAATTTACTTTCAGTTAACGGCCAAGCCATTTTACTTAAAACCGACTTTGATAAAACATTTGATAACAAGTCAAAACTTTCCAAGTAATGAAATTAAAACTTTACTTTACCGTTAATAGCCAAGCCATTTTACTTATACAGGCTTTGATAAAGCATTTAATAACAAAATTAAAACTTTCCAAGTAATGAAACAAAAAACCACCAATTTGCACACAATTTCGCTACCGAACATGTAGGGAGCCAACTTCTAATAACCTTGGCACTGCAAGATATTAAATTACAAGGGCTCACTAACAGGGAGACAGAACTAGCATCTTCAAAGCACGCCAAGTAGATTAAAACAATCAAAGTAAAGATACAATCATTCTCCTTTCACAATAACTAACAATTTTAAAGTCACGTAATTTTAAAAACACACCAATGAAAGGCAAACAAACTTTTTAAACAGTGGCCAAAAAACAATCAGAGTAAAATACAACCATTTAACATTTTACAATAACTAACAACTTTAATACCATGTCCTGCCACCAAAATGTCCTGGCATAGAAACAATTAACCGACCGGGTGTAAGAGCGGCCACAATTGTCTCCCGAAGGATGCTCAGGCTAGAAGCGGACTAACAGACCCACAACGCCTCACATTCAGCAATCACATCGACCTCACGCGAGGCCAGGGGAGGAGGAGGAATCAAATCAGGAACCATAATCCCTGCCCAAAAATACACTTCCTCCCAGGCAGTACTAATAAGAAGCCAAAAGATCACTGTCTATAATTACACCGGCGACAGGGACAGGAAATCCGAACGCAGGAGGCCACAAGGCAGAAAAAATGTAATCTAAAACAATAATCACTGCCCAAAAATACACTTCCTACCGGGCAGTACTAATAAGAAGCGGAAAAGATCACTGTCTGTAAATACACCGGCGACAGAGACAGGAAACCCGAACGCAGGAGGCTACAAGGCAGAAAAGACTCTGGTTGCACAAACCAAAATTTTTCAATTAACATCTAAACCTTAACCAACTTGCAGTTTATCAGAGAAACAGCAGGTGAACTCCAATGCAAATGTTCCTCACACCCGACCGTGTACACGTCGCCAGCGTACCCAACTGGACACAGTCATGCAGCCACGCGCTCTGTCACCGGAGCCCTCGTCTTCTCTGCACCCACGGCGGCGAAATACCACTCCTCAGGTTAGGCGAGTTACCAGTCCATCATTCCCGCCTCCAGACGGACAATTTAAAACCATCGGTTGCCGATCCCACCAAGTAGTGACTCGGAACCACAGCCGTGGCCCCCTGGTGCTCACAGCAAGAGCTTACAGCCTTGTCCCGTCAACTCGTCCCACACGTCTCGCACCTCCAGGATAGACCACGCGGCTTCTCAGAACAACAGCCAACTCTCCACCGCCACGCCACGCCGCGGTCTCATCGTGCGACATTGTCTAATTCCCTATTTTAAAAACCGGCCGACCGACTCGTCACCGCTAGGCAACCAACCGGCCATCCCCCCAAAGATCTTATTTCCTTACGCAAGGCTAACAGGAAGCAACGACTCGAAGATCAAGACCAGACACGCCGCGAGAGGGGAATCTCAACAGAATTGTAAACAGCATAACGATAAATAAGGAAGAATCAAATAACGATGGAATGGAAGGACCCAGAACAATCTTTACAGCGCGATATATGTTGAGAGCCGACACACGTCTCATCATGCTTCCCGCTCACGCACCACTGCAAACCCAGCGGTTTGTGTTGGGTTGTTAACGACAGCCGTCGCGAGAGACGGAATCGCCTACCGATGCTGCTGCTGGACCTCCGACAACCGGTTCGGAATGAATCCATAACTGTTTCTCGGATGGTAGGCACAGGTGGGACGGATTTACGATGTGCTTGGTGGACAATAGGGCGATCCTGCTCTGCGGTGGTCACATGTGACGGACAGGAACCTTGACGTTCCCGTTCCCACGCAGTCCTACTTCGGGGCTGTGTCACATACGAGGGCCCCACAAATCTAGATATTACTCGATTCGACCAGCTGATCAAGTTATAACACTCCTGTCTGCTACTGCTATACCATAACCTCGAAACTGGAGGCAGTTTGCAAACAGAATTATTGTTAGAGTAATAATGGTATAAAGCAACAGAACAGTGTTACCCTCTGAGAGGAATTTTGCTAGGTTGACCGTGTTGTACCTAACGGGAATGGCTTATCGGAATGAAAGTCAGAATTACGTAAATATTCGAACAGTAACAAACAAAATGTTGCCTATCTGCACTGTTCAACGGATAAAGAAAACGGTCGCCAGCCTAACTAGGCAAGAGAATGATTAACATTCTCGTTCAAGAAAATAGTTATTAGTAACTTTAATGGATAAACACAACCTATACTTCGTCACACGCGAGTGCAGTGAACTCTGACACATACATATGTTTATGGTAAGATTGAAACTAACAGTTAGAGCAGCAGAAACTATTTGCAAAATTATAAGAGATACCGAAACACACTATTACTTTCAGGGCTTAAAGAAATTATGGTTTTTTAATTAGTGGTCTTTCACAATAGACAAACTGTGGATCCTTTTATACTATTAATATGCACTTCTATTACACAAGAGAGGCAAACACTTAGCAAACAAGAGTGTATAACGTTTCACAACTGCAGCTTTCCACTTTTACTACAGTGAGACACAAAATCAACATATATGTAAGATATTGACTCACCTTCTGCGATTTACAACAGGCAGTAATGTCATCATTTACTGAGCAAAACTTTATAAGCCTCAGTCTTAAGAACTTTTAATTTGAAGTTGGCAACAACACATTAATAAGCAGTTTTACTAGGAAAATTATTTTCAGCAAGCATCATTAACTTTAACTCACTCTCTTGCCACATTAACTTTAACTTTCTCTTTACTGTGTTCAAGAGGCATTAATTAGAAAACTGGGTTTTAATGTACTTTCAGTAAGGACACTCGGTAATCACTTTAGTTCAAACGGAGAGGAACCTGAGAGGTGTTATGATGAGGAAAAAAAATCAGGGTAGGTACATAAATTCAGATAAAATTTACCTTATATTTGAGCACACTAACACATCCATTAAGCTGATCCTTCGCTGTACATCATTATAGTATTACGTTACAGTGATTGCGCAACGTGGTGGCAACTGCATGTTGGTAGGTGGATTCGCAGACAGAATTGCTGGACTCTGTCATTTCTTGGTGGCGACGACAGATACAAATTCCAGAATAGTTCCAGCTATTTATCCATCCATCCGAGGCATTGGAAAGTAGTGGAAAAGCCTCTGTCGGAACCAGCACAATATGCATCTTTTACATGCAAGTGCACAGTTTAGAAGCTCGTCCCCGACTCGTAGCTCGTCCCCGACTGACTATCAGTTCCACCTATTCCATCTAGGCCAACCACAATTTTCGCGCGGTACACAGTTCCGTTCCCGAGGGGCACCACTACACCTTTTACATACAAACTAACTAATAACCCTAAGTGAGGATCAGCAGTTTACATAACAGTAAACAATCATTTTAAACAAAACAGAACATTTGCACATATAGACATTTCTACAAAAAATTATTCACACAAAATTACAATTATATACAGTAAGTTTTGTTCCCTCCAAATGGGACAAAGCATTTAAACGACAGATATACTAAATTGCATAGAACCAAACCATGACATCAAAGTTTGTGCAAAGAAAGAAATATACAGTTTTATGTTATCGATTCAATCAAAATTTACAGAAGCTCAGCGGTGTAACATTAAATGAAACAAAAGCGAAATAAATCAGTACAAAATTAGAGCTATGGTGTTACAAAGTGAAGACCCACTCTGAGGCCTCTGTCCAACTCCGTAAGTCCCTGATACCGCCGTCTCAAAAGAGTACGCCGCAATTAACTTACCCTTCAAAGCTGGCAACAGCACTAAACACAAACAAAACGATTGCATTCTGGTGGCCGTTCTGCTTGTCACAGAGAATTCCAGCTATAAGTTATCTACTTACCCGCTGATAGTGTATACACGTATTCACGTACGAAGTTGTATTGGCATCGGACCACTTATTTGTCAGGCAGTGTATAAGCAAGCGAATGTTGTCTTCATCCCAATGATGCTGTTCCCAAACGACGCTTTTATGTGTACGGAGGTGACAGCATTACAAACATGTTTCGAAATACAGAGCTACTCACTATAAATTACGTGTACTTTCGAAGTCAGATCTGGAAGCTAGAGAGATCTATGGAGATTGAATAAGAGTCTCTAACCGTTCTTTCCACCAACCTGTCGTCTTCTGAAGTTATGTCCCCAGCGCAGAAGACAGCTCGTCGGTGGTGGGATCTTCTTCGGCGGAGGCTGCTACGCTGTTAACCTGAACCTGTGATTGTTCTTTTTTATGGGATGCCACTTGCCCAAGTTAGTGACCGTACCTACACAGGGCAAGATTTGTAGTACTCACAACGATGGTAGGCGACACTTCTCATTACTGTATCTTGTTTCGTTTTATTTTAAACAATCACACATTTTCACTGTCTTTTACAACACTCGGCATAGCATTCTTAATTGTACGGTTACTTTTCTGACAACTTCCGATATAGAGTACGACATGTCCGTTCCTCCTGAACGACCGAAACGTAGAGACGCGTCCTTCCCTCTAGGACGCCCGAAACAGAGTTAAACGTCCGGCTCTGAAGAACGCCCGAAACAGTCTGACTAGCGCAGCCGAATTACTTCGCTTCCCAGGAGCGTTAAAGCGACCCGAAAGTATCCGAAGCACTTCGGTTGCAATATCGTTACTCTTATGTTTCTCAAAACTAGTGAAATTTAATAAACAAAAGCGATAAACTCGTAGGGTAACAATGAGAGACTGTCATACTAAAAACTGGGTCAAATGCAATAAAAAGTATATAAATAATTAATAAGAGAAGTTAGACGTTCTGGCCCAAACACCCCGAACCAATCAGAAGCAAGTTCAGTACAATTGGCGGACTCTCCCACGGGACTGGTACATACTGTACCATGTGTCCTCGTACCGAACTCCACTTCTGTACCATTCGCTTGTATCAAGCTGAATAAAGGCGAGCATCTAGCAGAATAAAATACTAGCGGCCACAGCTAGGAGCACCACATTACACATGCCCGAGTGGTGCAAACACTATCAGGTGACCGTCAGCACAGATGCATGTAATGTAAACAGAGTTTGGCCATCTTTTATCATGTGCCGATATGTACATTCATTGCAATTTTAAACGACTTCACGATGTTCACAGAGCCTAACAATATGTGACTGTCTCTACAAAGCTTTTTATGAATTAAGCACATCTGAAGATGGGAACTATTTCCCGAAACCGGTAATACGAAAATTTTGTATATGACCAAGCGATCATTGGCGTAATAAATTATTATACATTAATAAATAAACTGCACTTCATTTCTAGCATAAAGCTGATGAACCCTATTTAAAAATAATGTAAAAGTATGCACCAATGTCCCAGAGCAAGCGAGTAGTTGTAAAAATAAATCGGATGTACACACATCAAAAAAGTTTTGTACCACCTAGGTTCCGAGAGTTCCGGAACCTGTACAGATAACTGGAATAGAGACAAACATAAACATCATTTCCGCCCTCTCTATTGCTCATGAAAGCCACACATTGCATGTTGTACCACCATACAGCGAGGTCTTCGGAGGTGGTGGTCCAGATTGATGTACACACCGGTACCTCTAATACCCAGTATTACGTCCTCTTGCGTTGGTGCATGGCTGTATTCGTCGTGGCATACCATCCACAAGTTCATCAAGGTCCAGATTGCCCCACTCCTCAACGACGATTCGGTGTAGATCCCTCAGAGTGGTTGGTGGGTCACGTCGTCCATAAACAGCCCTTTTCAGTCCATCCCAGGCATTTTCTACAGGGTTCATGTCTGGAGAACACGCTGGTCACTCTAGTCGAGCAATGTCGTTATCCTGAAGGAAGTCATTCACAAGACGTGCACCATGGGGGCGCGAATTGTCGTCCATGAAGACGAATGCCTCGCCAATATGCTGCCGATAGGTTGCGCTATCGGTCGGAGGATGGCATTCAAATATCGTACAGCTGTTACGGCGCGTTCCGTGACCACCAGCGGCGTACATCGGCCCCACATAATGCCACCCCAAAACAGCAGGGAACCTCCACCTCGCTCTACTAGCTGGACAGTGTGTCCAAGGCGTTCAGCCTGACCGGGTTGCCTCCAAACACGTCTTTGACGATTGCCCGGTTGAAGGCATATGCGACACTCATCGGTGAAGAGAACGTGATGCCAATCCTGAACGGTCCATTCGGCATTTGTTGGGCCCATCTGTACCACGCTGCATGGTGTCGTGGTTCCAAAGACGTTGGGAGTAAGTTGCGCATCTTGCAGCCTATTGCGCACAGTTTGAGTCGTAACACGACGTCCTGTGGCTGCACGAAAAGCATCATTCAACATGGCGGCGTTGGTGTCAAGGCTCCTTCGAGTCACAGTCCGTAGGTAGCGGTCATCCACTGCATTAGTAGCCCTTGGTCGGTGAGGCATGTCATCGACAGTTCCTGTCTCTGGGTATCTTCTCCATGTCCGAACGACATCGCTTTGGTTCATTCCGAGACAGTTGGACACTTCCCTTGTTGAGAGTCTTCCTGGCACAAAGTAACAATGCGCACGCGATCTAACCGCGGTATTGACCGTCTAGGCATGGTCGAACTACAGACAAAGCGAGCCGTGTACCTCCTTCCTGGTGGAATGACTAGACCTGATCGGCTGTCTGACCCTCTCCGTCTAATTGGTGATGCTCATGCGTGGTTGTTTACATCTTTGGGCGGGTTTAGTGACATTTCTGAACACACAATATCCACAGTCAACGTCTATCATCATGAGTTGTCGGAACCGTGGTGAGGCTTTTGTTAATGATTTACTTTTCATATTTTTCGCTGTTCATAATAATTATGTTGTTGTATGCAGTTTTTTCCTGATGGGCAGTTTTGTGAAACCGCACACTTATATACCACGTTAGACAGGTCGAGAGAATCACGACCACCATGAACTTCGTATCAAACATAACATGGTGGTGTTTTACATTAAACGCACAATTTGTTCAATTAACAGCCCATGTTTTCTAGCCCGTAAACAAGCAGAAAGCGCTGAGTGACTTCAGAATGTGCCTGAAATAGCGTCTATGCTTGTCTCCGTACAATACATTTAATAAACAACCACCTAGTTCACCAGGCTGAATTTTTTAAATTATATTTGAATACCAAATTATTAGGTGGTATAGGCCTTTTTTATGAGTCATCAGTCCTCTCACTGGTCTGATACGCCCCGCCATGAATTCCTCTCCTGCGTCAACCTTTTTATTTTAGAGTAGAACTTGCACCCTATAGCCGGCCGGTGTGGCCGTGCGGTTCTAGGCGCTTCAGTCTGGAACCGCGTGACCGCTACGGTCGCAGGTTCGAATCCTGCCTCGGGCTTGGATGTGTGTGATGTCCTTAGATTAGTTAGGTTTAAGTAGTTCTAAGTTCTAGGGGACTGATGACCACAGATGTTAAGTCCCATAGTGCTCAGAGCCATTTGAACCATTTTTTGCACCCTATATCCTCAATCCATCCAAGGGTGAAGTTTCCCGTTGCTCGATGAGACCGTAAATCTGCCAGAGACGTGAAAAGACATATGAGTAGTTGAACGGCGTGGATAATGTTTTCAAAATAAGCTGTAAGAGGAACATCGACAGAAGCGGAACAAAAAAGATTATGGATTGTAGTCGAACTGTATCACGCTATGCTGATTGAAAATGGAAACGAGACACTAAAAGTAGTGGATGAGTTTTTCTATTTGGGTAGTAAAATAAGGCCTTTTCTAAGAGTATGTGTCTGCTGTGTAGCCATTATCTGAGGTAAAACGTGGATGATAAGCAGTTCACAAAAGAAGAAATAGAAACTTTTAAATGTGTAGCTGTAGGAGAATTCTTAGGCTTGGATGGGTGACTCGGACAATAAACAGGAGCTAGTGAATCGAACTGGACAGAAAAGTCTTTCTGACAAAAAGAAGCGACATGGCTTCAGAAATAAAGGAATCGTCAAGTAGCTAATGGTGACAAGAGTAGAGGATAAGTACGGTATTGTAGATGGAGACCAACAGTAGACTGGTTCAGATGGATGCCTGCAGTAGCTTTGCAGACGCGAAGGGGCTTGCACTGGATAGCATAAAGTGGAGACAGAAGAAGACAAAAAGCAATAGTCTCCATGTGTCGAAAACTTACCATACATGCATCTTCATTCATACTTGGCTACTTCTTCGATACTATGTTACGCACCATTTGCCAAAAGTTTGACATCCCGTGATCAACCAGGACATTATGACCACCTAACCAATAGCCGGTATGTCCACTTTCGGCACGTATAACAGCGGTGACTGGAAGCAATGAGTCGCCGGTAGATTGCTGGAGGGAGTGGGCACCACATAAGCACACACCAGTCACCTGAGTTCCCTAAACGCCGCGGAGGCGGGCGAAGAGTTCTGACGCCGTGTTCAGTCACATCTCAGATGTGTTCAGTAGGGTTCAGATCTGGCAAGTTCGCGGACCAGCACATCAACTGGAACTCTCCATTGTGTTGCTCTAACTACTCCATCACAGTCCTGCCCTTGTGACATGACGCATTATTTTGTTGAAAAATGCCACTGTCATGGAGAAACATGATCTTCACGAACAATGGAGCCGCCGCCAGCTTCTCTTCGTCCCACAGTGCATGTGTTAAGGGTAGAAGGACGTCAAACGCGACGACTAAAAGCAGGAGAGGCACCACACGACATTTTAATTTTCACTGTCTATACTTTTACAAATCAATTCATAAAACTTTGTCAGCATGACCAGGAAGGATTCAGGATTCACACTCATATTGTGAGCATGTGGGTGCTATTCTGTCAGTCTGCGCAACGGATTAATCTGAGATGTACTCTTCACCCTGTGGCTCCTGCAAGAAGCAATTTCCACCCCCACACTACTACAGAAGTCAGACAGACGCGCCGGCCGGAGTGTCCGTGCGGTTCTAGGCGCTACAGTCTGGAACCGAGTGACTGCTACGGTCGCAGGTTCGACTCCTGCCTCGGGCATTGATGTGTGTGATGTCCCTCAGTGATACTGGCAACCAAAGATCACAGTGCATGCCCGCAGAACCTCCGTAGCGTAACATATAGACTACTGAAAACTACTGTTGGAAAAACGTCCTTAGTATGAATATGAAGTATGATACCTCGAATGAAACTATAGAGCGAACATCACATTCCTTGCGTACTGAAAATAAAACTGGAAACCTGCCACCTGAAACGCCTTATTGCAGCCACCAACGGTGCTACTGCCTAGTGTAAAATCTTTCAAAAATACGTCAGGTCCCAATAAATTCTAACAACCAGTACTGCACTTACGTTTCAACGTGTGCATCCATACAGAATGACCAACAGGTTACCTTAAAACTTATCTTCGCTAAAAAGAACACCTTGGTGGTTGCTTCTCAATGAGAAAATCGCCATAGTTGACCCAGAACTTCCCTTGGACACGTCTTCTAATTTAACACGCAGATGTATTTCTCTCTTGAAAAGGCAGAGCCTCAGCTAACTATAAATGTGAGCGGGAACCTTCAAAGTGCAAATCACTCATGCTGCCTGAGATACTAGTTAAGGAACACTACTCATTCTTGAAGTGCTTAGCCATCGCCGATGAGCCATTCTTTTCATTATTACGCTCTTTAAAACATATTTTAAGGTTTCTTCCTGTTTGCCCTGCGTACTTCATTTCACAATCCTCACACTTTATTTCATAAACTCCCACTTTCCCCATCCAGTTCTCCCCTGTGCTAATCTTATTTTTCAGTCTCTGCTCCGCTTTGGGAATAAATCTACCCTACAAAGTCGTAAGAAGAAGGATGTAGAATTGAAAACAGTTAGACAGCGATCGAAAATGATTTCGCCACGGCTTTAACAGATAAGGCTGATGCAATCGTAGGGGACAGGAGCCTACAAAACGGGAAGAAACCACATAAATATAGAGTCGTGCCATACTGGATAATTGTTTCATATAAATTGACGAGCAGGGGTTAATATTACATTCAGAACGGAAAACAAACTGCAGACATCGTTACATAAGTATAGGCTTGATTTTAGGGCTTTGCTAATACTTGACATACTATTGAAAGATTTTGGGGCTGGCAGTAGCATCGTTGAGGGCTGTGGTTCACGTGTTACAGGTACATGAAGGCATCTGCCTTTAGTTTACAACTGAGCCTTGTGAGAGTATTATGTGCCAGCATAAGATATTCAAAGAAGAGTTTTTATATTCAGTGGCATAAAATCTGTAAAGTATATTATACTACAGGACAACACAAATATTTAGATGGTTTGTGCAATTTAGTCGCAATCGCGTGCTCAGATAACCGAAGTGGTCAGTCTGCTTTCCGCAGCGCTGCGGCGAGGACGTCTTGTTTACGTCCCGTCCGCACGGTCGCGAGTGGTTCAAATGGCTCTGAGCACTATGGGACTTAACATCTATGGTCATCAGTCCCCTATAACTTAGAACTACTTAAACCTAACTAACCTAAGGACGTCACCCAACACCCAGAGAAAATCTCTGACCCCGCCGGGAATCGAACCCGGGAACCCGGGCGCGGGAAGCGCGGTCGCGAGTGTCCGTAGTTGTTTACTACTTCGTCGCCTCTAGTTCAGAGTCCATCACTACCGGCGCAACATGGCCCAATCATACAGACAAACCACCATCAAGACCAGTTTTCAACCCGATAATGCACGGCTGCGAGCTTTTGAAATGGAACGAACGTTTTCTACGTGACGACGTTAAAATTGATCAGCAGGACGTAATTGGTATCCATTTCTCTATCGCGAGCCGTGTTGTCTACGTCAAGTAAGTAAGCGACGAGGTGTGCAACAGAATCGTGCGTTCACATGCGAACGATCTTAAATTGAAACATTCTGATGGCCATATTGGGGCGGTCTCTATCGATCACGTGGGGCTTGGCTTCCGTACGATACGAGTCTTCGAACTCCCGTTCGAAGCACCACTGGACGTAGTCACCGCGGCTTTCCAGCCTTGCGACAGAGTGGTCAGCAACATGGCTGAAAAACTGAAAGCCTTTATAACGTTCCCGGTTCTTAACAGGGTAGAATAGATCAAAATTGAACTGACAAAACATGTACCACCCTACCTTGTCATCGGCGGATGTAGGGCGATTACTATGTATGACGAACAGACACGCAATTGCTCCGGTTGTGGCCAAGAAGGACACTTCAGGTCGGATTGTCCCCGACGACGACTTGCTCAGATCCCAACAGGTGAATCTATGACTCCTTCTACGGTGATGACCCTTCCTCTCACTGGTGCCGCGGTTGCACAGGTGGCCACCCTTTCCGATGGCGACCACATTCGTCGGATAGCAGCCCCCAACAGCGAGGCCACGATGGATTCTGCAGTACCGGATCCAGCAATACAACGGCGCCCCCTCCAGGGGACAATCACCGACCGACCTTGGAAGAAAGCACGAAATTTTTGTTTCAAGTACGGATAGTGTTGAGGATCATTGGACAAAGTTCAAAACCATCCTACAATATGCATTAGATGAGTATGTGCCAAGCAAGTTCGTTGTTGTTGTTGTTGTGGTCTTCAGTCCTGAGACTGGTTTGATGCAGCTCTCCATGCTACTCTATCCTGTGCAAGCTTCTTCATCTCCCAGTACCTACTGCAACCTACATCCTTCTGAATCTGCTTAGTGTATTCATCTCTTGGTCTCCCCCTACGATTTTTACCCTCCACGCTGCCCTCCAATACTAAATTGGTGATCCCTTGATGCCTCAGAACATGTCCTACCAACCGATCCCTTCTTCTGGTCAAGTTGTGCCACAAACTCCTCTTCTCCCCAATCCTATTCAGTACCTCCTCAGTAGTTATGTGATCTACCCATCTAATCTTCAGCATTCTTCTGTAGCACCACATTTCGAAAGCTTCTATTCTCTTCTTGTCCAAACTATTTAGAGTCCATGTTTCACTTCCATACATGGCAACACTCCATACAAATACTTTCAGAAACGACTTCCTGACATTTAAATCTATACTCGATGTTAACAAATTTCTCTTCTTCAGAAATGCTTTCCTTGCCATTGCCAGTCTACATTTTATATCCTCTCTACTTCGACCATCATCATCAGTTCGTAAGAGATGGAAAAGAGCCACCGTTGTACAACAACCTAGTTAGAAAACTGCTGCGGAAGCGAAGGGAACTTCAAACATAAGTATAGCCAAAGCCTAGTAGACAAACAAAAATTACGCAATGCGAAATTTAGTGTGAGGAGGGCAATGCGACAGGCGTTCAATGAATTCGAAAGTAAAGTTCTATGTACTGACTTGGCAGAAAACCCTAAGAAATTTTGGTCTTATGTCAAAGCGGTAGGTGGATCAAAACAAAATGTCCAGACACTCTGTGATCAAAATGGTACTGAAACAGAGGATGACAGACTAAAGGCCGAAATACTAAATGTCTTTTTCCAAAGCTGTTTCACAGAGGAAGACTGCACTGTAGTTCCTTCTCTAGATTGTCGCACAGATGACAAAATGGTACATATCGAAATAGACGACAGAGGACAGAGAAACAATTAATATCGCTCAAAAGAGGAAAGGCCGCTGGACCTGATGGGATACCAGTTCGATTTTACACAGAACACGAGAAGGAACTTCCCCTCCCCCACCCCCCCCACCCCCCCCTTCTTGCAGCAGTGTACCGAAGGTTGGAAAAGGGCACAGGTCATCCCCGTTTTCAAGAAAGGACGTCGAACAGATGTGCAGAACTATAGACCTATATCTCTAACGTCGATCAGTTGTAGAATTTTGGAACACGTATTATGTTCGATTATAATGACTTTTCTGGAGACGAGAAATCTACTCTGTAGGAATCAGCATGGGTTTCGGAAAAGACGATCGTGTGAAACCCAGCTCGCGCTATTCGTCCACGAGACTCAGAGGGCCATAGACACCGGTTCCCAGGTAGATGCCGTGTTTCTTGACTTCCGCAAGGCGTTCGATACAGTTCCCCACAGTCGTTTAATGACTGTGATTGGATTGAAGAGTTCCTAGATTACAGAACGCAGCACGTCATTCTAATTGGAGAGAAGTCTTCCGAAGTAAGAGTGATTACAGGTGTGCCGCAGGGGAGTGTCGTAGAACCGTTGCTATTCACAATATACATAAATAACCTTGTGGATAACATCCGAAGTTCACTGAGGCTTTTTGAGGATGAAGCTGTGGTATATCGAGAGGTTGTAACAATGGAAAATTGTACTGAAATGCAGGAGGATCTGTAGCGAATTGACGCATGGTGCAGGGAATGGCAATTGAATCTCAATGTAGACAAGCGTAATGTGCTGCGAATATGTAGAAAGAAAGATCCTTTATCATTTAGCTACCATATAGCAGGTCAGCAACTGGAAGCAGTTAATTCCATAAATTATCGGGAAGTAGGCATTAGGAGTGATTTAAAATGGAATGATCATATAAAGTTGATCGTCGGTAAAGTAGATGCCAGACTGAAGTTCATTGGAAGAATCCTAAGGAAATGCAATCCGAAAACAAAGGAAGTAGGTTACAGTACACTTGTTTGCCCACTGCTTGAATACTGCTCACCAGTGTGTGATCTGTACCATATAGGGTTGATAGAAGAGATACAGAAGATCCAACGGAGAACAGCGCGCTTCGTAACAGGATCATTTAGTAATCGCGAAAGCGTTACAGAGATGATAGATAAACTCCAGTGGAAGACTCTGCAGGAGAGACGCTCAGTAGCTCGGTACGGGCTTTTGTTGAAGTTTCGAGAACATACCTTCACCGAGGAGTCAAGCAGTATATTGCTCCCTCCTACGTATATCTCCCGAAGAGACCATAAGGATAAAATCAGAGAGATTAGGGCCCACACAGAGGCATACCGACAATCCTTCTTTCCACGAATACTACGAGACTGGAATAGAAGGGAGAACCGATAGAGGTATTCAAGGTACCCTCCGCCACACACCGTCAGGTGGCTTGCGGAGTATGGATGTAGATGTAGATGTAGATGACAGGAAGGACATTGACCCTAGGGTTGTGTCGATAGCGGCTTTTCTTTCAGACCCCGGAGCAGCTGAAGAGATCCTCCCACATTCGGATACTGAAACACATGTCCGTAAACAGCGTTCCCCGAGGAACCCAAGAGACCGTGGCGTGCTCCATCGGATGAGTGCTTGCAGCGAACGTCTGACATGGACAGTGGAAAATCCGACGACGGTACCGGCGGTACAGAGGCCGTAGTAACATCCCAATCAACAGGTCGCCGTGGTGGCGGCTTCAGCCCCTCCGACCCCACAGAACAGCAGGATCACAAACAGACAGCCACTGCCGATTACCAGCCAGTAGCGCCGAAGGAGTCTGTGCCGAGTGCCGCAGCAGCGACTGTGAGAAAAACTCCTTACCCATCGTGTCGGACGCCACGCGGGGGTATTCACCCGACCAGTGCTGATCATTTTTCACCATAAGTGACAGCTATGAAACAGCCTGATGTACATGCACACACCCCTTATGCTGTGGCCTTCTTCACCAGACATCGCGGCGCCTAGACTATCAGCAACCAAACTGACAGCCTGCAGCCGCGGGTTGCCCACTTCGCAGGCACACCGAAGCACTACACAACCGACAGGCAATATTGATGAACGGCCACAACAACAACAACACAGCAAAGACACCAGCGGCCACCAGGGGCCACTACCGGCCCACATAAACACAAGGAAGATTTCGCTGCATATCCTGGAACTATTGTCACACATCAAACCACGTGATGGAAAATATTTCCGAGGTACTCATCCGCCGAAGCGCTATAAAGACTAGCGCCGGCTTGGATCTTCTCACTGATCTCTGGATTAGGAGACTAGTAGGAAATTATTTCAGTTGTTTTTCTATATTATTCTTGTATGTAGTTGTGATTCGAAGATGGATCACTGTTGTGCGTTGGTGTTATACTTGGAGAATTTGTTTTGGTTAATTGAACAGTCCAAGAAATTGTTTTTCGAACTTTGATCGTTAGTTTCCTCTGCTTACGCAGACATATCACATTACAAGGGTGTTGATGGGCAACTCGGGTGCTATGGATGGACCTCAAACTTATCGTGTTGCGCCTATAAACATCAACACTATACGGACGCGCGCTAAGTTCTCCTTGCTTCAGGATATGTTGAATTCTGCTTCCATCGATATAGCCATTCTCCAGGAGGTGTACGTCGACGACTTCCTAGGCGTCTAGGCAACGACGCATGCGTCTCTCCAGCTTCCCCCACAGGCAGCGGCGTCGCTGTACTTCTTCGGGAAGGGATAATGGCGGACGATATCCTCTTTCTGCCTGGGGCAAGAGGAATGGCACTGACAGTATTGGGTGTCCGCCTTATCAACATCTGCGCCTTTGCGGGGCGAACACACGTCGCGAACGTTCACAGTTCTTTGCGGAAGACGTCGCCCCGCTCTTCCAAGGCCGCCACGACCATCTGGTGTTTGGAGGTGATTACAGTTGCGTACTGGCACCCAGTCAACTCCCACGTCATAATTCGTGCCCGGAACTCGAGATGCTAAACCGAGACCCGCAGATGGTGGACACTTGTGAACACCTTCAAGGCCAACGACCGGGATTCGCACACTTCGCGTGTCACTCTTCCAGTCGGCATCGACCAGATTTATGTCTCAAGCTCTCTTGCCGCCGGGACACAGGATGCGGGACTGTGGCCTTCAGCTTTCTCGGACCAATCAGATTACATCTGTGCCATCACCCTACGACGGCATCAAGTGTGGAGAAGCCGCAGCCCGTGGAAATTAAACGTCGCTCATCTGTCGTACCAGGATTGCCGCCAAGCCTTTAAGGATACCTGGCATTCGTGTGAAAATCGCCTCCGTGCATGTCCCACAACGCATGTCCCACAGTGCCAAACCGGCACTGAGGCGAACGTTGATAACCTTCCAAGATGCTACTCCAGGCAGGAGTAAAAGAATGTGCGCAACGGAAAATAATAAACGCTAAAATGGTGATTTGGCCCTCTCAGACTACCTCCTGAAGCAGATCTTAGGATCTCTTAATTCTGTAAATTACAATCTAAACATAAATGGATCATGAAGGCAACTAATACTACTAAATGATAAACATTGTTCCTACTTAAATATTTATTGTAGGTTAAAAAAACTTTATATTACAAAGATTTCCGAAGTAACATTACTAATCAATTGCCCAACTGTGCCCCTTATTATGACTGCGCAGCGTAGTCTGATATCAATAACGCGAAATGACAGACATCATCTACGTACCAAACACTAGAAGACACTACTTTCAAAGATGATCTACGGTGGTGTGGATCCTCAGTGGAAATAAACTAACGTGATCACAGCTGTTTAGCTTTGATAGCCCTAATAATCCGAAGCAATTTGCGATATCACCGTATGCACTGCCTCCGGTGCGTCGAACTGATGGTTCTCGTACTCGTCTGCAACGATGGATGAACTCCAGCCACAAATAAACTCAAATACTAGGACGGCAGAAGGCAGTCCTCTGACTAATGTACTCTAATACTGTATTCTCCTCTGTGTGCTACAGACGAGAACGCGAACTCCCAAAAACAAGGACGGAGTTCAGATAACGTCTCAACGTAAGTATAGGCAAAGGAAGTGCTCTCAATTACTGAACGTTGCGTATTCAACGACGACTTCCAACCCGGAGGTGAAGTCCAGAATCGTATAGGTTCGCAACAGTACAGTGCCTAACTGTTCTAACTATAAACTCTCCTGAGAGGAAGACAGCAAGTCCGTCTGTACCAACAAAAGCTGATCGAGCGACCGTCACACACGGGCGCTCACAACGGAAGAACTTGTCTCTCCACTGCTGGCTTCCTAGCAAGTCTCGGCTCCCCATCCTCGTAATTCCGAAAACGAATCATATTCCCGAAACCAATGAATATTCTCCCTCTCTACAGATTCTTCCGAACGCCGACCAACCATATTTTAGTCTTTGTCGTCCAGCGCGGAAAGTTTGCGAGGAAAAACCTATACTCGTACAATGGTATGCTTCTGAGTAAAAATCCTTGGAAGTAACCCAGCCTGCGTGGTTTCCGAGGTGCCGCTTCTTCGTTCCTCTCACCTGCGTCCAAGATTTTCAGCGTTCGGAAGTATTATGCGGTTATCCTTCCGGCCCCTACTACAATAGCGGCCGGCCGTCACTCAATTGTACACCAGGTGCGACGACGTCCGTCAAGCTGCTTCCTGTGTTTAAGCAGGACCAACACCTGTGTGCGCCTTCCACCCAGACCTTGAGTTCTGCCTGCCGTTTCATCTCCACCGGCGTTCCAACCTCTACTAGTACAGGCACTCATTCATTACGCCGTTTTTATAATAGAGACACTCCATCAAGTTTCATGCAATAAGTGTTAACAATTATTCACAAGACGTACGTGACAATGTCAGTCTCCTTTATACAGGGTGATTCAAAAAGAATACCACAACTTTAAAAATGTGTATTTAATGAAAGAAACATAATATAACCTTCTATTATACATCATTACAAAGAGTATTTAAAAAGGTTTTTTTTTACTCAAAAACAAGTTCAGAGATGTTCAATATGGCTCCCTCCAGACACTCGAGCAATATCAACCCGATACTCCAACTCGTTCCACACTCTCTGTAGCATATCAGGCGTAACAGTTTGGATAGTTGCTGTTATTTCTCGTTTCAAATCATCAATGGTGGCTGGGAGAGGTGGCCGGAACACCATATCCTTAACATACCCCCATAAGAAAAAATCGCAGGGGGTAAGATCAGGGCTTCTTGGAGGCCAGTGATGAAGTGCTCTGTCACGGGCTGCCTGGCGGCCGATCCATCGCCTCGGGTAGTTGACGTTCAGGTAGTTACGGACAGATAAGTGCCAATGTGGTGGCGCTCCATCCTGCTGAAATATGAATTGTTGTGCTTCTTGTTCAAGCTGAGGGAACAGCCAATTCTCTAACATCTCCAGATACTGTAGTCCAGTTACAGAAGCACCTTCGAAGAAAAAGGGACCAAAAACTTTATTGGCTGAAATACCAACGTTTAATACACCACCTATCAGGAGGTTTAACACCATACTTCGTTCGAAATGCACGCTGAACAACTGTCGTCGATTCACTTCTGCCGTACTCAACAACACAAAAAGCTTTCTGTTGAGCGGTCGCCATCTTAGCGTCAACTGACGCTGACACCTAGTCAACAGCGCCTCAAGCGAACAAACGTACAACTAAATGAAACTTTATAGCTCCCTTAATTCGCCGACAGATAGTGCTTAGCTCTGCCTTTTGTCGTTGCAGAGTTTTAAATTCCTAAAGTTGTGGTATTCTTTTTGAATCACCCTGATATTCATATATAGGATGTACAACCTATCACATGATACCTAATGGTGTTTGTAGATCACCCTGATATTCATATATACGATGTACAACCTATCACATGATACCTAATGGTGTTTGTAGATCACGGCAGAGTATGTGGATGAGTTCTTGTAAGGTGCCAAATTATAGCCACCTTACAACCTACGGTCGCGACAACGCTGCTTGGCGTAGACATACACTCGATTTTTACTTCAGGGTATTGCGAAATTGCGATGCTATGGAGCCGTTTCCGGAACGACAAACGGCGGTGGTCCATGCTATGGCTCAGATCATCGCTAATATGTGACGCTACCTAAAAGGGGTGGTCATCCGTTCGAGAGCGCAGGATAGGATAGCGAGCGAAAGCCCGTCTCTGTCCGTGAACGTAAACGACCCCAAAGAGCACTGATACGATTCATCTACATGGAGGACGGTCGTCGCCTCACCACGCAACAAGACATAAGCACACCGTTCTACCCTCATTATTCCCAGTTCTGTTCAGAACTCCTGATCCGACAGCACTGGAGTTCGTCTCTCAGATGATATACGGCACCGTCACCTCGACAATAGAAGCGTCCTTGATGGAAGAAAAATGGCTCTGAGAACTATGGGACTTAACAGCTGAGGTCATCAGTCCCCTAGAACTTAGAACTACTTAAACCTAACTAACCTAAGAACATCGCACACATCCATGCCCGAGGCAGGATTCGAACCAGCGACCGTAGCGGTCTCGTGGTTTTAGACTAAAGCGCCTAGAACCGCTCGGCCACTTCGGCCGGCTTGATGGAAGAAATTACGGAAGAAGTAGTGATCGACGTCAAGTCTCTGGGTCCTGGTGGCCCCCCCTTGGACTTTTACCGGACTTTTCAAAATTTATTAGCCACCAAAAGGACGGACATCTGTCGCGACTACTATCCCTGGAAGTGCCGCTCCCTGCGGCCCTTGTAGAAGGGCCGGTGGCTCACGGATGGAGGACTAACGCCCTCTGACGCGAAGTTTGAACGTTTCCTTCGCTCAGTGTCTAATTCTAATTTTAATTCTCGACGTTCTGTGATCAATCTCACGGCGAAAACGTTTGACGACGCAGCTTGAATAGCTGGACGTGCAAGCCAGAATATCCGTGTTGTTGTATTCCATAGGATGACCGGTGTCAAGGCAATGTTCTGCAATAGCGGATTTGCTCGGCTGTTGTAAGCGTGTGTGACGCTTATGTTCAATACACCGGTCTTCCACAGTCCTGATTGTCTGACCAATATATGACATGCCACAACTGCTAGGAATACGATAGACACCAGCCTTACGCAAACCAAGATCATTTTTTACGGACGCCAACAGGGCCTTAAAAACACATTTCACATCATATTTCCGCAAAATACGGCCAATCCTGTTGGAAATGCTTCCAGTGTAAGGCAAAAGGGCCTTAGGTACCCCTTCGTTGCTATCGTCACTCCACCGTTGCACAGAAGGCTGATGGCGCAACGCACGTTAGATCTGCCTCTCACTATAACCATTCTCACGAAAGGCGACTTCGAGATGTGCTAGCTCAGCTGCCAAACTTTCAGGGTCTGAGATAACGTGGGCCCTGTTAACCAAGGTACGAAGTACTCCTCCACGCTGAGCTGGATGGTGACAACTATCAGCTCGCAGGAACAAGTCAGTGTGAGTAGGCTTCCTATAAACAGAATGTCCCAACGTACCATCAGTCTTCCTTCTGACCAAACCATCAAAGAAGGGAAGGCATCCATTCTTTCCCACCTCCTGGGGAAAGGTTTGAATTTCGCACCGACGCCTAAGAGCTTGCCAGTCGTTGATTTTATTGGTTCTATTGAACAGGCTGTTTATAAACTACCTTCCGAGGCTGCGGAAGAGGTTAGGAGGGAAGCTTGTCGTGCGTTGACTGGGGCCCGTTCACCCAAGTGTAACATTACAGCAGCTGAGGCGGCTGTCTTACGTTCACTCAGAATGGATCCTGATATTGTTATTTTATCTGCGGACAAGGGAAATGCCACGGTTTTGTTGAACAAGCACGATTACATTCAAAAATTCAGTGTCTACTTTCTGATTTGGCGTATCGCAAAATTGGTGCTGACCCTACTAAGAGGGTTGAGAGAAAGACAAATAATCTCCTGAAGAAAAGTTCTTTGTAACAGGACACTATCAAGAGTCTTAATTCTTACTGTTCTGTCCCACCTACATTATATGGCCTCCCTAAGGTCCATAAAGAGGCTGTCCCGTTGAGGTCTATTGTTTCTAATATGGATGCTCCGACATATCGTGTAGCTAAACATCTTACTAGTTTGTTGAGCCCACTAGTAGGTAGGTGTGAACACCACATTAAGAAGTCTGCAGATATCTTACGTCGATTGCAGGGACTGCGTGTGAATGATATTTTAGTCATTTTTAATGTGGTTTCTCTTTTCACTCGCGTTCCTCTCTCTGATTCGTTGCAGCTAATTGAGGTTAAGTTTGGTGTCGAGTTAACAGATTTGTTTCGACTGTAACAACTAAAACGGCTTCTGATACCAAATGTAACAGTTGTGTTACTAAATGTGACACTTCTGTCACTAAATGTAACTGGGTTTTCTCTTTTGATGCTGTCAATTGTCAGGATGAGCATTCTAAAGCATTCTGTCAGGGTGAAAATATTAAATAATTTAACTTTTCTCTCTTAACAACATGTGGGCAGGGTGGGTTCTTCCTTGGCTCGGGTATGAGGTCGAATGAAACATCATTTTTACATAACTTTTATTGAAGATTTGTACAACTGCATCTTACGGGATGTTCTGGTTCGGAGAGCGGCAGCTGTGTCGTTTGTGAAGTCTTCTGCTGCGGCAGAGGCGGCGGCGGCGGCGGCGGCGGCGTCTGATTGCGCGTAGTGGTGTGTATCTCGTGTCGCCGTCTCGCCCAGCTGACTGGAGACGCGCAGCGCGAGGTGGCCCGTTTAATTATTGCGAGCGAAATCGTGCATCGGATGATACCTTGGGTGTGGCGTCCCAGTGTTTCTCTTCTCTAAGCGGCCGCGTGTGTTCTGCGTCGGCCAGCGGAGCGGCGCGGCGGGGGAAGGCCAGTGTGGCGGACTCGAACCACGGACTCCCGCTTGCCAGTCTTCGGCTGTCAGGCCTTCATCCCAGCTCACAGGTGACTACTGATGTGAGGCCGTCTCCTTCCCGTCCGCACGAGTCACCCGGGTATGTAAAAACCAGACTTCAAATACCTTTTAACTTCTGTCTTCTGGCGCCGCGGCTGCTGCTTGCTATTCCATTACAGCGGCGGACTTGGTGCGTCTGTGCATGATGCAGTCTCTTCTTGCATGACGGTCTTCAGCACCGAAACTGACTGAAAACTTCTTCGTCTTCTTCGTCTCTTCTCTCCGTCTCCGTCTTCGTCTTCGTCTCCGTCTCCGTCTCCGTCTCCGTCTTCATCCGTCTCCGTCTTCATCTGTCTGGCCCACTGCGTCTCGCGTATTTATTCACTTCAGTTTACTGGAGGTGAACGACTTCACGGTCATTGCCTCGTCTGTCACGTTGAAAAGCTTCTCGAAGAATCTTCTTAACGTCGGTCGTTGGCTCTTGGAATGTAGGTGAGGGCCTTTGATCACATGTGACGACTGAGAAACACGTGAGCCGGTCATTGCCTCTTCTGTCACGTTGAAAAGCTTCTCGAAGAATCTTCTTAACGTCGGTCATTGGCTCTTGGGATGTAAGCGAGGGCCTTTGCTCACATACGACAACTGAGAAACACGTGAGCCGGTCGGGCGATGCCCTGACGGCTGAATCGACAGCGCCCGCTTATGTGGAACTTGCTGACTTCATGGTCATTGTCTCTTCTGTTCTGCTGTTTTGCCCGCTGAATGTCAGTATGTAACTCTCTAAACTAAACCAAGTTTTTCATTTATATCCTAATTTCTAGTTCACTTTGATTTCACTGATTTATTTACTTAAGTACCACTCAACACGACATGTGCTAACTTCCACTTACTTTTTATTCACTACGAACAGACTGATGGAGTTGCTATGGGAAGCCCGTTGTCACCTATTGTAGCCAATTTGTTTATGGAGGACTTCGAGGAACGTGCATTGGAATCAGAGACCTTGAAACCTGCGTTTTTTTTCAGATATGTAGACGATACTTTTGTTGTTTGGCCTCAAGGTAGTGAGAATTTAAACCAGTTTCTGCAACATTTGAATTCAATCCACCCGAATATTCAGTTCACTATGGAGGTGGAAAAGAATGGATGCCTTCCCTTCTCTGATGTGTTGGTCAGAAGGAAGACTGGTGGTACGTTGGGACATTCCGTTTATAGGAAGCCTACTCACACTGACTTGTATCTGCGAGCTGATAGTTGTCACCATCCAGCTCAGCGTGAAGAAGTACTTCGTACCATAGTTCACAGGGCCCACGTTACATCAGACCGTGAGCTATCACATCTCGAAGTCGCCTTTCGTGAGAATGGTTATAGTGAGAGGCAGATCAAACGTGCGTTGTGCTATCAGCCTTCTGTGCAACGGATGAGTGACGATAGCAACGAAGTGGTACCTAAGGCCCTTTTGCCTTACGCTGGAAGCATTTCCAACAGGATTGGCCGTATGTTGCGGAAATATGATGTGAAATGTGTTTTTCGACCACCTTCTAAGATTAAGGCCCTGTTGGCGTCGGTAAAAGATGATCTTGGTACGCGTAAGGCTGGTGTCTATCGTATTCCTTGCAGTTGTGGCATGTCATATATTGGTCAGACAATCGGGACTGTGGAAGACCGGTGTATTGAACATAAGCGTCACACAAGCTTAGAACAGCCGAGCAAATCCGCTATTGCAGAACATTGCCTTGACACCGGTCGTCCTATGGAATACAACAACACGGAGATTCTGGCTTGCATGTCCAGCTATTGGGATAGTCTTATTAAGCAAAATATCAAGCAACCTCATAAACAGAGATGGTGGATTTTGTTTAAATGCTGCTTGGAATCCTGCTCTGTCTCTCATCAAAAAGTAGAGGGACAGAATTAGTGCTACCTCACCTGTTGATTAATAGTCACTATCGATATTTCTGGTGTTGGTTATCCTCGGTTGTGTGTTGACTCTGCTGTTACTTGTTCTGTGTGTCGAATCTTCCTTGTTTCTCCTCAGTGAACCGAGGCATTAAATTCCATTGCACATTGCTTCCTCCTTGCAGTTGTACTTTGAGAATGGCAGTGTGTGCTCCTGTCGAAATATCGGCAGTTGTCGACGACGTAACCCGGCAGCAAACCCGTAAGTTATTTGAACGGGAAAATTTAAGGTCTCACATTCTATGGGTGTATCTCAGCGCCACTAGTAGACAAGTGCATGACGATCGTCATTGACTTGTCCCGCACGACCTCTTTCGCGGCGTCGAATAGGGCACAGTTGCAAGGAGTCAGATCAGGCGAATACGGAGGATGTGGCAGCACAGTAAACCCCACTTCACGCACGGTGGCAATGGTCTAGCGACTAGCACCTGGGCGCTCATTGTCGTGTTGGAGCAGAACGCCGAGGCGTCATTTCCCGTGGCGGCATTGTTGAACGAGTCGACGGAGTTGGTGCAGTGAACTCTACTACTGATCACTGTTTGTCGTATTGGGAGGGAGCCAGTCCATAACGCGTATCCCTTCCTAATCCCAGAACACAGTCGCCATCTTTCTCTCTCTCTCTCTCTCTCTCTCTTTTTTTTTTTTTTTTTTTTTTTTTTTTTTTTTGCACGAATAGCCTCTGCCGTGACGTCTCTGGACGAGAGCTCCCAGCATGATTCCACTTCATTGGCTGGTGTTTCTTTTCTGGAGTCTCGGGGAAGAACCACGACTTGTCGACGATGACCAGACGCTCAAAGAACTCTGCCGCATCTGCACTGAACTTTTGCACGAAGTGTTAGCATATCTCCCGACGCTTGTTTTCCTCCACAGTGGCGAGGGAATGGGGTACCGGTTGTGCAAACACCTTCATCTTCAAATCCTCACGGATGATGGGGTGGAGGCTTTAGCGTGAAAAACCTGTTGCCTTCTCTAGTTCGGCTAACGTGATTGGCCGGTGTTCCATTATCAAGTCGTTGACACAGTGGGCTTCCTTTGATATGCGTACGGTTACTGTAGGCCCAGTGCTTTTGTGTTGTCCAGCACAGTCCATGCCGTCTCTGGACACTGATATCTGATATCCAACGAAACACGGATCTGCGACTTTGTGCTGTTTCCCCACATGTTGAGATGTTTGAAGCAGTCACTCCTTCCGTCCAGAGAACTGTCTACCGGTACCCATTATGCCATTTCTCTGGCGCGTTGTGTATCCGGCACTATCGATAGCGACTTGTATTTCTGTTTCCGTCTGGTTCGGCCTGCGCAGGCGCAGAGGCGGCTGCTGCCCTCTGGAGCGTTTTTCGCGGGGGGCCGCGCGCTCTTGGCTCGGAAGTGGGATTCGCACCGAGCTGGTGGTATTTTGGCTTCCGCCCCGGCACGGAGGTGTGGTCTCGTTGTTGGCGGGCCTCTTGATTTGGCCGTTGGGCGGTGTGGCGTTTTGGTGACGTGCTGTAGTGGACAACTGATGGATCCCCGCACGCGATCGCTCGAGGTTCTCCGCCTCTGAAGAGGGTGCCACGATATCGCTTGGGTTTCCGCTCCCAGGAGTTGTAAGGACTGCAGGGCAGGATCTCTGTGTGGTTGCTCTGTACGGTCTGCTTGGCGGGGTTCGTTTCACCTTACTTCACCTGGTGTTTATATTTTCTGCGTGATTCCGTTTTGGCCGGAGTCTTGGGGACGAGTTTTCTGCTGGTGTGTACCCGGTCGTCGCCCCCATTTTCTCGGCCGGGGGGCAGCCGTATCTGTTGGTGGGAATTATTTGGCAGTGTGTGTTTTGCGTGGACCCGGTGTGCTCACGCGCCCTGATTCTGAGTTGAAATTACTGTGGTCAGGTTGGCTCGGTTGCTGGAGTTTGTATTATTGCTTTTCTGGCTTGCTGGGGACTACGCGCGCCCCTGTTCCGTTTTGTGATGTGGCAGCAGTCTGATAAGTCTGATATTTTTATGTGTGCTCGTTAAATTGGTAGCAATTGATTTTAGCCTTGCGCTTACTTATTTTTATTTAAATTGCTGGGCATTGTCATTAGCCTGTTCTTTTACCTTTATTTATTTGTAGTGTCAATTGAGCCTAAGACGATGTCCAAGGTGCTAGCAATTAATTTTAGCCTCGTGTGTACTTAATCCTATTTAAATTCTTGGGCGTTGCCATTTGCTTGTTCTTTTACTCTTATTTATTTGTTGTGCCAGTTAGCCCTAAGATGATGTCAGACCTTGGTATCTGTCAACCTTATTTTGGCTTCTAGCTCTCAGGTGCAATATTGCCGGGCCTATCCCGGATTTTCTCATTAATTGAGATCCTTTTATACTGTGTTTTTAGTAGTAGGTTTGGCAAGTGCATTTGCGTATGGTATTTATTGTGTTTCCTCCTCCCCCCTCTCCTTCCTTCGTGTAAACTGATTTTGGTAAGATTGCTAGGTGGCCTGTGTTATTTTATTACCAATGTAAGTTTCCCCGCTGCCGCAGTCGTAACATGTTTTGGCCGGCAAGCCGCCCATTTTGGATAGAGTTTGAATGTGGTCTGCGCTGTTGAAATCAGCAAACTTTCTGTAGTCATGTACGTGTTGTTGTGTTAAGGGTTTTAGGGCACTTTTAATTGAGATACCTTTTGGAAATTTTATCACTCTTTTAAAGAAGGTATAGGAAGGAGTAACTACGACTGAAAATTTAATTTTAAAGGATACATTTGTGCTTCACATTATAAAATTTAACTGTATTAGGTGAAAGTATGTAGTTTAATGCACAATGATTGTTTGTTAATGTATCAAATTGTAAACATTTTTGTTTGGCAGTGATTCAAACGACACATAAAAGTTTCTCTGTTTACCTGTGGCATATAACATTATTACCTCATATTGCCGGCCGGAGTGGCCGAGGGGTTCTAGGCGCTACAGTCTGGAACCGCGCGACCGCTACGGTCGCAGGTTCAAATCCTGCCTCGGGCATGGATGTGTGTGATGTTCTTAGGTTAGTTAGGTTTAAGTAGTTCTAAGTTCTAGGGGACTGATGACCTCAGAAGTTAAGTCCTATAGTGCTCAGAGACATTTGAACCATTTGAACCTCATATTATAAGCAGCTTCATTTGTTTGTGTCACTGTAAGCCACAGTGTAATTTATTACAATTAATTAATTGTTTTGTGGAAATAAACCTTGAATTGTATGTCCCCTTTTCATTAACCGAATCCCATCCAAATCGTCCGCTCACCCATGCTTTTCTGCTTCCGTGTTGGCTTACCAATGTCCAGCACTCTAATTACAAGCCGGAGCAAGTGCTGCTAGAATGCTCGATCTATGGGAAGCAGTAATACGAGCATCTAGTGGCGGTAGATAGTATTATATCTCCACACAGACATCGATACGCACTTCAAACCGCTGCTTTGCAGGGGTTATAGGGGAAGGGGGTGGGGGGGGGGGGGTCAAACAACATTGGACGAATCAAATAGAAGTGGTCGCTCTTGTGCTGTGTGGTCGATTTAATCTATACATTTTGCTCAATTGCGTAGAACCCTTCCAATACATTCAAGTTTACCTTTCACCCTCTCGTACGAGTACACAGATAATGTTATAACCACTGTGAAGAGCGTGGCAGATGGTGTTTCATCTCTGTACCACGTATTAGCGTTGCCTCCCGTTCCAATCGCGACTGGAACACGTGAAGAATGACAGCTCAATTAGCTCTGTGCGATCTGTAAAATGCGTAACATTCTCTTCATTGTCCCTGCAAGAGCGATACGTAGAGGGATGTAGTGCTTTCAAGGATTCCTCACTTAATACTATTTCTTCAATGAAACTTCCTGCTGGCGGATTAAAACTATGTACCGGACCGAGACTCGAACTCGGGACATTTGCCTTTCACGGGCAAGTGCTCTACCATCTGAGCTGCCCAAGCACGACTCACGCCCCGTCCTCACAGCTTTACTTCCGCCAATACCTCGTCTCCTACCTTCCAAACTTTACAGAAGCTCTCCTGCGAACCTTGCAGAACTAGCACTCCTGAAAGAAAGGATATTGCGGAGACATGGCTTAGTCACAGCCTAAGGGATGTTTCCAGAATGAGACTTTCACTCTGCAGTGGAGTGTGCTTGGGTAGCTCAGATGGTAGAGCACTTGTCCACGAAAGGCAAAGGTCCCGAGTTCCAGTCTCGGTCCGGCACACAGTTTTAATCTGCCAGGAAGTTTCATATCAGCGCACACTCCGCTGCAGAGTGAAAATCTCATTCTGGTATTTCTTCAATGTTAGTAAGTCAGCTTTGGCGGGCTAGGTGTCGCCTAACTTCTAATTCTGTTACTAATTTCATATAACTCTGATATATTATTTGCACCGAACGGTGTTGCGCAGTGGTTATCACACTGGACTCGCGTTCGGGAGGATGACGGTTCGAATCCGCATCTGTCCATTCTGATTTAGGTTTTCCGTATTTTCCCTAAATTCCTATACGCATATGTCTAGATGGTTTCTCCGAAGAGGGCACGGCCGATTTTCTTCCGCATCCTTTGGTAATCCGAGCTTGTCTCTAATGACCTCCCTGTAAAAGAGATGTTAAACTCTAGTCTTCCTACCTCTTGACTTTTGCTATCTCCTATTGCCCCTCATGTAATTGGTTTTCGCGACTCAGGCTCACACAAGAAGGTTATGACGCTAGAAGTGTAGGAGTGTTATATAGCTATGTCCCATATTTTTGTAAACGGGCCTGCATAGATTCCATATTTATCTACAATTCTAGTTTGTCAAACCTTCAATATATTGAACCGAGCGTCACACCGTCCATAATATTCTCAATACTATGATGACAACGTGATTTTACAAGGTTAAGATATCGGACATACAAAAGAAAACATGTGACGTAATTATCCAAAACTGTAGCTTGCAAATAAGAGAAACAACGAAAGCGAGGACATATGTCAGGGAATGGTAAAAGAAACAGCGACTTTCCGAACGTTAATCTACTGACTAAAATAATATCAACGGAAAGAAAACGTTTTATAAACTATTTTCGGATTAGCCCTACATCTTACGACAAATTAATAACATTGATACGTGATAATATAGAGAAGCAAACTACGTTAATGGGAGAGCCAGTCGTTCAAAAATGAGTAGCTAACACTTTGAGGTTTCCAGTGACAGACAGGTCACTGAAATACTTGATGTTCAATGCTGTGATTACCGGAAAAACAATTAGCAAAGCTTTTATTGAAACCTGTGAAGTAAATACAACTGTTCTGCACATTTGGGTAATTAACGTCGTAAGTTGCAGTATGAAGAGCTTTCTTCGCATTGCTCATTGTAACATGTTTACTGTATACTTAAGTATCTGCATTGCTATTTGGATTATTTGCTGTAGTATTCCACACATGCATATATATTCAACCACTTACGAAGACGAATGGCTTGGGAATGGACCAGTCTGAAACTACTGACCTTCAATAAAAAAGGATACTTCCTAATGCAACTTACAACTATAACCATTTATTTCATTAAATATAAAGTTGCGGTCCTAGTTTACCTCCAGCATACTGAAGAATTTGCGAGACCTACGTTTTCAAATTAGTAGAGAAAGCAGTGTGTAGTGAATCCTCAGCCGACCTCCCTGTAGTGGTAAATATCATTGCCACTGCGTAGTGCTATTAAAACGGTTTCGTGCTAAAATCATGTTGAACTACTACTTGAAAAATTAAATCTGAGCGATGTTACGCTAGAATACGAACTGTAAACATAAACAGGGAATACAGACGCCATGTGGCTGGTTCATGCAGCTCCGTCAACATCTGAAGGGCGAATACTGTCAAGCCGTCAATTCTCTACTTCACAGGCCCATCACTGAAAATATCTTGGGGTCCATCAGCACCTCTCGTCAGTATTTATAGTACTGATAGTGTGTCATACGCACCATAAGACAACAAATACGTATACTGAGGGTGAGACAACATTACTGAACCTGTGATTGCTCCTTAAGGGGAGATTATATTTGAAATTTGATTTGACATTTTCTGTTTCCTGTTCCGTAATGTACTTTGGACTCCCCTGAGGATTTTGGCACATCGTACATTAAAAACACACAACTTTAAGACTTTCAAACAACTTTTTTAAATTTGGACCAGATCATATACAATGCCAGAGTTGAACAGTCGTATCTTGGGAACTAGTCAGTCTAGAAGGCTGTGAATGGGCTTGTTTTGATGCCACTGTCACGACTCAGAAGTTGTCATCACGAAAAAACTAATCAGTTCTTTGTTTCCGGCACCGGTATGTTAGCAAATAAAGTTCTAGCAAGCGATTTCTGCAGTGCACTTGCATATTTTGCAGTTTAGGACGTAAATGAATTGGCTAAACGTAAAAGAAAAGCAAATGGATGGCTGGAACATACGTGAGGTCTAAATTTATGCCAGAAAGTGTAGGAAACAGGTGTGAAGATAGTGAACGAAGTGTAACTAATGTTTCTGAAGTGACCACACCCCAAGTGCTGGTTGTGACTATAGCGAAGGTGAATTTTCTGGTAACCTGGATGCATTTTCACATAAATGTTACTTATCTTTGACGCCTTTGGCAGTAATGGGGGCAATTAAACCTTTATTGAAAGATTTAAAAAATCCAGAGCTACTAAAGAAGCTCTTTCATGTGAAGACCCAGAACGTGAATGTTTCCTTGTGTGGCGACGTGCACCTACAAATAACAGGTCATCAAAATGTCAGTATAAATTTGAAAACGTAATAAACCACGTAATAATGTAGATAGAGAGGTAAAAATTGACACACATGCTTGGAATGACATGGGTTTTTATTAGAACAAAAAAAAAACAGATTTCACAAAATGTCCGACAGATGGCGCTGGACAGCAAAACGTAACTGCTACCGTGACGGGTGAGAGGTACGCCGATATGTTACATGAATCGCATCATCCTCAGCCTGGCTGACAAACACCTGCTGGAACGTACGATGTTTATGCAGGATGGCGCTCCACCACATATTGCTAGACACGTGAAAGATCTCTTGCGCGCGTCGTTTGGTGATGATCGTGTGCTCAGCCGCCACTTTCATCATGCTTGGTCTCCCAGGTCACCAGACCTCAGTCAGTGCGATTATTGGCTTTGGGGTTACCTGAAGTCGCAAGCGTATCGTGATCGACCGACATCTCTAGGGACGCTGAAAGAGAACATCCGACGACAATGCCTCACCATAACTCCCGACATGGTTTACAGTGTTGTTCACAACATTATTCTTCGACTACAGCTATTTTTGAGGAATAATGGTGTACATATTGAGAATTTCCTGTAAAGAATATCATCTTTGCTTTTTCTTACTTTGTTATGTTAATTATTGCTATTCTGCTCAGATGAAGCGCCATCTGTCGGACATTGTTTGAACTTTTGTATTTTTTGGTTCTAATAAAACCCCATGTCATTCCAACCATGTGTGTCAATTTGTACCTCTCTATACACATTATTCCGTGATTTATTCAGTTTTCAAATTTATACTAACTTATTCATCACCCGGTATTTTTGTTGGCCTCGTGACTATAAAGTTAGCGGTGTCCACTGTTGCGAGAATAATGTTCTCGCAGTAGTGGACACAGAAACATCCTGGAGAAGATCCCAGCAGAGGGCTCCCATCGCCGATTACTTTAGAAGAAATATGGCTCGGCCTAACTTAATAAACCAGAAGATTACATCTTTAGTGACAACGGCCACGAGAGCCTGCAGAGTTACATTTGTCGGTGGGTACTATAAAAGACTAAAAGTAAGGAGCGAAATTAGGGAGGAACACAGCTAGAGCACACTGAGAACTGGATGTGCTTCGCGTATGCCAACCAGTTTGCTGCCCGGCAGATGACAAAAGAAATGCAAGAAGAAGGCGACCTGTGACACTGGAGAGGACACAGAATATGGGCCAGGCAAGTTCTAGTGCATGAAAGAGTCAGAACTGCAAGACTTCATAAAAGTTTGTACTTAACAATCTTTCAACCTCAATTATCTCAGAACTCATTTTTTGCTGTAAGTGACCATTACTCAAAAAATACTGAAGGTAGAAACATGAATTTTTCACAGCATGCCAAGAATAAGATGAATGAAATGAAACCAGAATACTAAAGATATCCTATGTTTCTTTGGTTTTCATGTAAATTTATTCACAAAATTCAGCCAGAAAAATTAAAAGTTTGAGAAAACACCATAAACTATTTTTTGCAATAATTTGTTATGGAAAATTGGATGTTGGCTCTGAGCACTATGGGACTCAACTGCTGTGGTCATCAGTCCCCTAGAACTTAGAACTACTTAAACCTAACTAACCTAAGGACATCACACACATCCATGCCCGAGGCAGGATTCGAACCTGCGACCGTAGCAGTCGCACGGTTCCGGACTGCGCGCCTAGAACCGTGAGACCACCGCGGCCGGCCAATTGGATGTTGCTGTCTCAAAAACACCATAAGAAAATTTTTGCAGTAATTCTAGTTCACTATATCTACAGAAACTCATTCATTGATTATGAAAAATTCGATGTTGGTGTCTCAAAAACTTTCTAAGTTAATGGGTGACAAAGTTTAATGATTTTACATTAGCGGCATAGGGCATATAATCTTCCTTTGAGGAGCCTGCTATTTAACTAGCGACAGATGAGACTGCAGTAGCTGCAGCGCTGTTGTACAGTACCTGCGCAGAACGTGTCCAGGTGTCTGTTGGCTTTTGCCGAGACGCCGACTCCATGTTCGTCATTACCTACAGGTCTGTCAAACAAGGCGAGAGCCAGCGCCGGAGAACAAAGGCAGCGGTGTGTTTCTGGGACGCTCGTGTCGGCTCATCAGCCGGGAGGCCTGGGTTCGTGACCCTGGTTCGTTAGCAGCTCGTTAATCAAGCTGACGCTTCCTGTGGCTGCCGAACGGGTTGGAGAACCGCAGTGCCTGGAGCGGCGTATCTCTTCCACGGCACGACGCTAACGGTAACTATTGACGGTACACCAAGCGACGGCGCACATCTTCGACAAGGAATGAAAACTGTAGAAACATGATAGCTCAACGAGTTAGCTACTGGTTCCACGCATCATATTCACAACTATGTGAAACATATAGCAGAGCAAACACACACACTCAGACATAATTTATTATTTATTCAGTGTGTGGAAGTAAGGCTCAAACTACATTACAATTACACTACTGCCCATTAAAATTGCTACACCACAAAGATCACGTGCTACAGACGCGAAATGCAACCGACAGGAAGAAGATGCTGTGATATGCAAATGATTAGCTTTTCAGAGCATTCACACAAGGTTGGTGCCGGTGGCGACACCTACAACGTGCTGACATGACGAAAGTTTCCAACCGATTTCTCATACACAAACAGCACTTGACCGGCGTTGCCTGGTGAAACTTGGTTGTGATGCCTCGTGTAAGGAGGCGAAATGCGTAACATCACGTTTCCGACTTTGATAAAGGTCTGATTGTAGCCTATCGCGTTGGTCGAGATCCAATAACTGTTAGAAAAGTAAGAAATCGGTGGGTTCAGCAGGGTAATACGGAACACCGTGCTGGATCCCAATAGCCTCGGTTCTCTAGCAGTCGAGATGACAGGCATCTTATCCGCATGGCTGTAACGGATCGTGCAGCAACGTCTCGACCCCTCAGTCAACAGATGGGAACGTTTGCAAGACAAAAACCATCTGCACGAACAGTTCGACGACGTTTGAAGCAGCATGGGCTATCAGCTCGGAGACCATGGCTGCGCTTACCCTTGACGCTGCATCACAGACAGGAGCGCCTGCGAAGCTGTACTCAACGACGAACCTGGGTGCACGAATGGTAAAATGTCATTGTTTCGGATGAATCCAGGTTCTGTTTACAGCACCATTATGGTCGCATCCGTGTTTAGCGACATCCCGGTGAACGCACATTGGAAGCGTGTATTCGTCATCGCCATACTGGCGTATCACCCGGCATGATGGTATGGAGTGCCATTGGTTACACGTCTCGGTCACCTCTTGTTCGCATTGACGGCACTTTGAACAGTGGACGTTACATTTCAGATGTGTTACGACCCGTGGCTCTACCCTTCAAAAATGGCTCTGAGCACTACGGGACTCAACTGCTGTGGTCATTAGTCCCCTAGAACTTAGAACTACTTAAACCTAACTAACCTAAGGACATCACAAACATCCATGCCCGAGGCAGGATTCGAACCTGCGACCGTAGCAGTCGCACGGTTCCGGATTGCGCGCCTAGAACCGCGAGACCACCGCGGCCGGCTGCCTCTACCCTTCATTCGATCCCTGCGAAACTCTACATTTCAGCAGGATAATGCACGACCGTATGTCCTGTACGGGCCTTTCTGGATACAGAAAACGTTCGACTGCTGCCCTGGCCAACACATTCTCCAGATCTCTCACCAACTGAAAACGTCTGGTCAATGTTGGCCGAGGAACTGGCTCGTCACAATACGCCAGTCACTACTCTTGATAAACTGTGGTATCATGTTTGAAGCTGCATGGGCAGCTGTACCTGTACACGCCATCCAAGCTCTGTTTCACTAAATGCCCAGGCGTATCAAGGCCGTTATTACGGACAGAGGTGGTCGACCTGTCCAACGAATACCCGTTTATCATCTGCATTTATTCTTGGTGTAGCAGTTTTAGTGGCCAGTAGTGTAGTTAAAATTTAAAAAAATTATAGTTATAAACAATCATCTATCGGATTTATATAGGCTGTCCCTTCTGGAGTCGCATAAGCTGTCCAAGGGCATTCTTCTATGATGTGTTTTATGGTTTGGATTTCACCACATTGGCATTGCCCAGTTTATGCAGGAAATAGGTGCATTTAGCTTGCATGGTCCGCATTCTGTTCAGAGTTCACCAGGTTTTACCTGGTAACTCACAACCCGGAGACTTTTGGGTAATACATGGTATTTCGCTACTCTGGTTTGTGGTCCATTGTTGATGCCACGCTTTAGTCAAGCTGAATTTGTCCTCTGTGGCTGTAATTGCCGTTTTGAAAGGGGGCTTTCTGGATCGAAGGCGGGCATGGGTGGCGTATTCAGTGTCCTCGTGCATTGGTAGATTATCGTTGCTCAAGATCTTCTTGTAGTCTCTCGGGAGGGCGCTTATACGACGCAAATTGGGCGGTGGTTTATGGCTCAATACTTGAAGTCATTCCGCAGGGGTAGATCTGATGACCCCTGCGATCATTCTCATTGTGTTGAAAAGAGCGTCAATATTGTGAGTGTGAGGACTCCACCCTGGCGCACGGTATTCAGCAGCTGAGAAGACGAGAGCAGATGAGCGCAGGACAGAGGCTGATGCCCCCCTTGTTGTTCCATGAGTTTTTGTATAATATTGTCCTTCGAATTTAATTTCTCTGCTCTCTTTGTTATATTCTCTTTAAACGTGAGAGTTCTATCGAGTGTCACACCCCGATATTTTGGTGTTTTATTGCGAGTAAGCCATGGCTTCTCAAATTGAATTCTAAGCTCCCTTTTGGCAAGTATGTTGGTCAGATGAAAGCATTTAACCTCTCCTTTACTGGCGTTTGATTGGAGGTGCCATTTTCGGAGGCGCCTTGCGAACTTCTATACGTCGGCTGTAAGCACCTCCTCTGATTCTTCAAATGAGCTACATATTGTTGCAAGAATCCATTCATCAGTATAGCCGCGCCTTTTAGATCTCGTCTCTGGCATGTCTGCGATATATATGGTTCGGTGCAAGTAAAGATCCTTGTGGCAGGCCGTTCTTGATTTTTCGTGGTGAGCCTACACTGGACCCCAGGATAATGTTTTGTCATTCGGCATGTCATTTAACAAACGAGCTGTTGATTCTCATCGGATCACACGAACTAATTTACAGATCATGCCTTCTAGCCAGACAGCGTAGTAGGCGGCTGATAAATCGATGAATGAAACTGAGGTTTTAATTGAAATCAAGCGAGAGAACCTGGTCAGCACAGCTTTGTTTTGGTCCGAAACCTGCCTGTTCGACTGGTATTGCATCAAATATTTTCTGAGAAATTCTGTTGCAGATGAGCCTGTAAAGTAACTAGTATTTTACGGATAATAATGCGATAGGCCTGCAGGTCTCAGGTAAATTTGCTGCTTTCCCTTGTTTTCAAATGGTTCAAATGTCTCTAAACACTATGGGACTTAACATCTGAGGTCATCAGTCACCTACACTAACTAACCTAAGGGCATCACACACATCCATGCTCGAGACAGGATTCGAACCTGCGGCCGTAGCCTCAACGCGGTTCCGGAATGAAGCGCCTAGAACAGCTCGGTACCAGCGGCCGGCCCCTGGTTTTAGGATGGCTGTTATCGTTTTACATATCGTTACAATATATATTTATATATATTGACCGACAAAAGTTGCAACACGAGGAAGAAGTTGTGCGACATAAACGAAAGTTCGAAAGCATGTTACTGCATCTGGAAGTTGATATCTATTTAAATTTCCAGCCAGTCGCGTAAGAGTGGCGCTAGTAGCACCACCTTGAGGATGCAAATCAGTTTAGCTTTATTAAAACTGTGTGCCCGACCGAGACTCGAACTCGGGACCTTTGCCTTTCGCGGGCAAGTGCTCTACCAACTGAGCTACCGAAGCACGACTCACGCCCGGTCCTCACAGCTTTACTTCTGCCAGTATCTCGTCTCCTACCTTCCAAACTTTACAGAAGCTCTCCTGCGCGCACTCCGCTGCAGAGTGAAAATCTCATTCTGGAAACATCCCCCAGGCTGTGGCTAAGCCATGTCTCCGCAATATCCTTTCTTTCAGGAGTGCTAGTTCTGCATGGTTCGCAGGAGAGCTTCTGTAAAGTTTGGAAGGTAGGAGACGAGATACTGGCAGAAGTAAAGCTGTGAGTACCGAGCGTGAGTCGTGCTTCGGTAGCTCAGTTGGTAGAGCACTTGCCCGCGAAAGGCAAAGGTCCCGAGTTCGAGTCTCGGTCGGGCACACAGTTTTAATCTGCCAGGAAGTTTCTTATCAGCGCACACTCCGCTGCAGAGTGAAAATCTCATTCTGCAGTTTAGCTTTAAGTACAAGAGCGTTAGTTACCCTTCAGTTTGGACATGGTGAACCGATGTTAGTCAAGAACGCCTTCAATGCGACAAAGACGCCATTATTAGCAACTCACAGAGTTTGAACGATGTCGCGTAATGGAGCTAGGAGAAGCTAGATGTTGCTTCTGCCATACTGCAGAAAGACTTGGCAGGAATGCAGTGCTGTACATGATAGTGACAGCGGTGGTAACGAGAACATATGGCCGCAAGAAGATCGGATTCCGTTTGGTTGCGTAGCATTATCGAGAGGGAAGACTATCGTGTGTGAGGTATGGCTCTGGTGCATCGCACTGCATTTTCAGCAGCAATGACAGCAGCGGTTGCCACAACAGGGGCACAACGAACTGTTACAAATCGGTCACTTGAAGGGAAGCTCCAAGCAAGACGCCCTGTAGCGTGCATTGAACTGACCAAAAACCACTGCTATTCGGAAAGAAAAATGGAAACGAGCGTATGGTATCGTTGGCCGGGAGGCCCCATCCGGGTAAGTTCGGCCGCCAAGTGTAAGTCGTACTTCATTCGACGCCACACTGGGCGAATTGCGCGCCGTCGATGAGGATGAAATGATGATGAGGACAACACAACACCCAGTCCACGAGCGGAGAAAATCTCCAACCCGGCCGGGAATCGAACCCGGGCCCGCTTGAATGGAAGGTAGCACGTTACCACCCAGCTAAGCAGGAGGACTTGCCATTCGGACATTAGTGGTGTCAAGCGAGAACTCATTGGAGAGTAGGGTAGAGGTCCGTTGTGTTTTACGAGAAAGCTGGTTCTGCCATGGAGTCAGTGATGGTCGTGTGTTGGTTAGAAGGAGGCCAGCTAAAGGTCTGAAACAACTGTGTCTGTGTGCTGCTCACCCGGGACATATACCTCGAGCTACGGTGTGGAGCGCAATTTCGCATCACAGCAGGAGCACTCCCGTGCTTGTCCCACGCACCATGACTGCATATTTGTACGTCAGTCTGGTGATTCGACCTGCTGTGTTGTCATTCATGAACAGCATTCTAAGAGGTTTTTTCCTACAGGAAAACGCTCGCCCACATTCCGCTGTTGCAACCCAACATGCTCTACAGAGTGTCGACATGTTGCCTTGACCTACTCGATAATCGATCTCCAGCCGAGCCCCATACGAGACATCGAACGAGAACTTCAGCGTCACCCAAGAAAAGCATTCACCGTCCCTGTATTGACCGATCAAGGGCACCAGGCATGAAACTCCGTCACACAAACTGACATCCGGCAGCTGTACAACACAATGCATGCACGTTTGCATTCTTGAATCGAACATTGTGGGCGTTACTCCTGTTATTACTGTAACTTCATTTAATATGTGCAATGACTTACCTCGGGCTTTCGTTAACCTGTGAACTTGCAATGTTAATCACTCAAATACGAGGGGCGTTCAGAAAGTAAGCTCCGAACGGTCGCGAAATGGAAACGACTATGAAAATCCGATAAAGCTTTGCACAGATGTGTTGGGTAGTGTCTCTAGTATAACCCCAGTTAGCATCACGTCGCTCTTCTCATTTCTGAGCTCGCAGTGAGTGCGTAAAGATGTCTAGAAAATAGTGTCTGCCGCCAAGTACGAGGGCCTGGTGAGAAATTTCGCCTGAAGCTATGCAGCTAACATTACATAACTGTCGTGCTGTTTCTTCTTCAAGACAATTCTCAGCCGCATTCTGCAGGGGCAATGAAGATGCTCCTGCATCGTTTTCAAATGGAAATGTGAGATTACCCACAATACAGTCCGCAATTGTCTCCCCCTGCGTTTCATCTCTGGTCACATGAACCGCTGTCTTTGACACAGACAACGAGGTGTAGGCCAGCGTGGAGAATTGGCGGAAAGCACTGGCGGCTGCCTTCTATGATGAGGCTATTGAAAAGTTGGTACAACGCTATGACAAAAGTCTAAGTCAGAACGGCGACTACGTAGAGAAGTAGCTGAAAAGTGTAGCTAATTGTTACAAGTAAAACATTTCTGATGTTCACCGTGGTTTCAATTTGGCAATCAATCGGAGCTTACTTTCTGAACAGGCCTCGTATGTCACCTAGCCCGCATCTCGTGGTCGTGCGGTAGCGTTCTCGCTTCCCACGCCCGGGTTCCCGGGTTCGATTCCCGGCGGGGTCAGGGATTTTCTCTGCCTCGTGATGGCTGGGTGTTGTGTGCTGTCCTTAGGTTAGTTAGGTTTAAGTAGTTCTAAGTTCTAGGGGACTGATGACCATAGATGTTAAGTCCCATAGTGCTCAGAGCCATTTTTGTCACCTAGACAAACGTACTCACTAAATTTCATTACTCCACATTAATTATTTTTTGGTGTTTCAGTTTCTTACCTCACTGTTAATCTCTTTAGAAATCAGGACCGTTAACTCGCCCTGCCAACTCATGACAACTAAGCACTCAACCAGTAGGATAAATGGCGTTCGTGTTGTTCGCGTTCGATTCTCTGGTTATGGTACGGTAACTTCTTGGGTGCGGGATTGTCCTAGTGTTGATTTACACTTGTTGCCTCACAAGAAGATTACCAGTCCGTAGTCACAAATAACGAAATACAGCAGATAATGAAGTGAGCACACCCATGGTCAGTCCAGGGGTCTACCAACACGGCTCCGATCCAGGGCAGAAGCTGCCCTAAAACCCCAGAACCGCACGAGTTTGACTGCCTGCCGTACAGCAGATCGAGGTTCAGCATTCAGAACGACATCATGGCATCTAACTTCGCGGTCTACTTGAGGCAGTGGTCTGAGAGGGATTCAGTACTCCCGGAAACGGCATGTGAATTAAACACACATCGCGGTCAGCCCCATCTCCAGGCAGGGCTACGGAAAGAGTGCGCCTACCTCGCCAGCGGGTGGAAAAGGGCCACACCGGCGAGTAACAGACTTCCACTCCGAGCTAATGCATCATCCTCGGCAGCCATGAATCTGCTGTTAGGTTTAGCGGATTCCTCTGCAGATTGCGTATACACTAGAGATGGGTAGTTCGCGAACGAACGGGCGCAAAGGAACGGTTCACCAAGGTGAACGAAAGGACCGAGGAACGAATTCCAAGGAACGATCGGTTCATAGTTCGCTTCGGTCGCGGCGCTCTACTTATAGTTCCCGAGAACGAGGAACGATCGGTTCATAGTTCACTAGTTCACTTCGGTCGCGGCGGTCACTTCGGCAGTTTTCATTCCAGCCTCAGTCGCGTGCTCGTCTCAATCTCGGTCTCCCTCGGCCGCACTCGTCGTTCTTCGCATGAGCACCTGCCTCATTTCCACTGCCGGCTGCTCCTAGTTAGTTCAGTATCCAGATGTTCGTTTCATTCGCTCGCCCATTTTACATGTGTTCCAAACTGTTCTTGCACTTGGGTCTGCTGCCTATTCAGCGTCCACGACTGGTAATCAAAAAGTATTTTATAGTTACGTAAATTACATAAAAATTACGTCGTACGTAATAGGTACGTCTTTTCAGGTAACAAATTTGAAAAGACAAAGATTGCCATAAAATCGTATTTACTTATTATCTCAAAAACATTTGTTCAGAAGGAGCTTTCAAACCAAAAACGTTATTACTGCGAACTTAATTATTATTTTTATTGCTGTATTAACTTTAATAATGCAACATAAAAACCTAATTTTTACCAAGCATGTGACGCAAGTATGATGAGAAAGCCACATTTTATTTTATGCTTTCATAAAGTCTCTACTTCGCCTACGAACTCAGATACAACGCGAAGTGCTAACCCCTTTATCTCAGAGTAGCACTTGCAACCTACGTCCTCAATTATTTGCTTGACGTATTCCAATCTCTGTCTTCCTCTACAGTTTTTGCCCTCTACAGCTCCCTCTAGTACCATGGAAGTCATTCCCTCATGTCTTAGCAGATGTCCTATCATCCTGTCCCTTCTCCTTATCAGTGTTTTCCACATATTCCTTTCCTCTCCGATTCTGCGTAGAACCTCCTCATTCCTTACCTTATCAGTCCACCTATTTTTCAACACCATGCTTCGATTCTCTTCTGTTCCGATTTTCCCACAGTCCATGTTTCACTACCATACAATGCTGTACTCCAGACGCACATCCTCAGAAATTTCTTCCTCAAATTAAGGCCGGTATTTGATATTAGTAGACTTCTCTTGGCCAGAAATGCCTTCTTTGCCATAGCGAGTCTGCTTCTGATGTCCTCCTTGCTCCGTCCGTCATTGGTTATTTTTCTGCCTAGGTAGCAGAATTCCTAAACTTCATTGACTTCGTGACCATCAATCCTGATGTTAAGTTTTTTGCTGTTCTCATTTCTACTACTTCTCATTACCTTCGTCTTTCTCCGATTTACTCTCAAACCATACTGTGTACTCATTAGACTGTTCATTCCGTTCAGCAGATCATTTAATTCTTCTTCATTTTCACTTAGGATAGCAATGTCATCAGCGAATCGTATCATTGATATCCTTTCACCTTGTATTTTAATTCCACTCCTGAACCTTTCTTTTATTTCCATCATTGCTTCCTCGATGTACAGATTGAAGAGTAGGGGCGAAAGGCTACAGCCTTGTCTTACACCCTTCTTAATACGAGCACTTCGTTCTTGATCGTCCACTCTTATTATTCCCTCTTGGTTGTTGTACATATTGTATATGACCCGTCTCTCCCTATAGCTTACCCCTACTTTTTTCGATGTCTTCACATTTTTCCTGCAGCCATTTCGTCTTAGCTTCCCTGCACTTCCTATTTATTTCATTCCTCAGCGACTTGTATTTCTGTATTCCTGATTTTCCCGGAACATGTTTGTACTTCCTCCTTTCATCAATCAACTGAAGTATTTCTTCTGTTACCCATGGTTTCTTCGCAGCTACCTTCTTTGTACCTATGTTTTCCTTCCCAACTTACGTGATGGTCCTTTTTAGAGATGTCCATTCCTCTTCAACTGTACTGCCTACTGCGCTATTCCTTATTGCTGTATCTATAGCGTTAGAGAACTTCAAACGTATCTCGTCATTCCTTAGCACTTCCGTATCCCACTTCTTTGCGTATTGATTCTTCCTGACTAATGTCTTGAACTTCAGCCTACTCTTCATCACTACTATATTGTGATCTGAGTCTATATCTGCTTCTGGGTACGCCTTACAATCCAGTATCTGATTTCGGAATCTCTGTCTGACCATGATGTAATCTAATTGAAAACTTCCCGTATCTCCCGGCCTTTACCAAGTATACCTCCTCCTCTTGTGATTCTTGAACAGGGTATTCGCTATTACTAGCTGAAACTTGTTACAGAACTCAATTAGTCTTTCTCCTCTTTCATTCCTTGTCCCAAGCCAATATTCTCCTGTAACCTTTTCTTCCACTCCTTCTACAACTGCATTCCAGTCGCCCATGGCTATTAGATTTTCGTCCCCCTTTACATACTGCATTACCCTTTCAATATCCTCAGACACTTTCTCTATCTGTTCATCTTCAGCTTGCGACGTCGGCATGTATACTTCAGCTATCGTTGTCGGTGTTGGTCTGCTGTCGATTCTGATTAGAACAACCCGGTCACTGAACTGTTCACAGTAACACACCCTCTGCCCTACCTTCCTATTCATAACGAATCCTACACCTGTTATACCACTTTCTGCTGCTGTTGATATTACCCGATACTCATCTGACCAGAAATCCTTGTCTTCCTTCCACTTCACTTCACTGACCCCTACTATATCTTGATTGGGCCTTTGCATTTCCATTTTCAGATTTTCTAGTTTCTCTACCATGTTCAAGCTTCTGACGTTCCACACCCCGACTCGTAGAACGTTATCCTTTCGTTGATTATTCAATCTTTTTCTCATGGTAACCTCCCCCTTGGCAGTCCCCTCCCGGAGATCCGAATGGGGGACTATTCCGGAATCTTTTGCCAATGGAGAGATCATCATGACACTTCTTCAATTACAGGCCACATGTCCTTTGGATACACGTTACGTGTCTTTAATGCAGTGGTTTCCATTGCCATCTGCATCCTCATGTCGTTGATCATTGCTGATTCTTCCGCCTTTAGGGGCAATTTCCCACCCCTAGGACAAGAGAGTGCCCTGAACCTCTATTCGCTCCTCCGCCCTCTTTGACAAGGCCGTTGGCAGAATGAGGCTGACTTCTTATGCCGGAAGTCTTCGGCCGCCAATGCTGATTGTTTATCAAAATTTAGGCAGCGGCGGGGATCGAACCCGCGATCTAAGACGTTTGGATTATGAATCACATACGCTACCCCTAGACCACGGGTGAATTATTACATGTAGAGATGGTAATAAGCTGCCAAAACGTGTAATGTGGATATAACAGTAATTAGACAGTCTTGAAGTAATAAATTGATATATACTTACATATTACAAAAAATGTATGTATGTATGTCGTACGTATGCGGACAGAAGCGTCAAATGAAAATTTGTACCGACGCTGGGATTCGATTCTGGTCGTGTGCTCACTTTTTTTGGCTGCTGCTCTACACAGCTCCTCCCAGATAGAGGGTTAAAAATGCATGCCTCCTGCGACAGTCTAACTGGTTTACGAGACCAGTGCCCAACCACTTTTTTTTTTTTTATCAGATTTAAGACCGTGTTCGAATCGCAGCCTTGTTACGCATTTTAATTCGACACCTCAGTCCGCATATATACATCGTAGACGTTAGAGAATTGAAAAGGTCTCTGGAACCAGAAAATTACGTTTGATTAAAGTACCTATGATTGGGTTTAAGATAGGATCCCTTGTTTCGTTCAATACTGAGGTACTATTTCAGTAGTGTTGGAGAGCCACTGCAATGCTGTTCTAGTTCAGGGGGAATACCAAATGGTTCAAGACATGAATGGGAAAGCGTGCTAGGCTAGTCCATGCAGTTGCGCAAAGCCACTGTGCCAAGGTGGCATAGTGGTTAACTCGTCTGCCTAGTGAGCAGGAGACACGGGTTCGAATCCCAGCCATGGTATACATTTTCATTCGACACTTCACTCACCGTATAAGCATCACAGACGTCTGAGATTTTAATAGGTTTCTGGAGCCAGACAGTTTCAGCTGATTAAGATAGGGTCCCTCGTTGCGTTCGATACTGTGTGTTATTTCATTAGAGAGCCTCTGCAATGCCGTCCTAGTTTAGGGAGGTTACCAATTGGGCTGAAGCGTGAATGGAAATCTGGAGAAGGGACGCGTGCTAGGATAATCCATGAGATGTGCAAACCACTGTGCCAGGATGGCGTAGTGGCTAGGGCGTCTGTCTAGTGAGCAGGACACCCGAGTCCACGGCTCCACCTTAACCACTAGATCGATTTCAACCTAACTCGGTGCACATATTACTAACTGCAAAGAAAAACTGTGGGAGAAGAACCACCAACCTACTACAGGGGTGCAGATGATGGACAAAGAAGTGTGAGGGAGATGGAGACACAGAGAGCGTGAATAAGAGAGATAAAGGGAGATGATCTGAAAAAAGAAAGAGTAAGAGATGGAAAACAGGGAGGGAGGACAGAGTGAGGGGAGGAAGAAAGATATGGGCAGAGAGAGGGGCGATAGGAGAGGGTGGACAGAGGGGAAAATAAGTTGGAGGAGGGAAAGGTACCCAGAGAGAGTGGGAAGCGGAGATGGACTAATAGATTCAAATATCAGTAATTACATCACGAGCAGCGCCATGTTTCTCAAGTAGTAATATGTAAAAGCGAACAAAGAACCATAAAACTGTTTCTATTTCAGATGAATAGTTGTTTTCGGAATTCAGAAGACGACTCACAGATATAAACGAGTAACCAGGAATAAATAGCTCACGTTTTTAATCTGTAGTAAAAACCACAAAAGTAGGAAAGACAAGCATAGGTACAAAGAAGGTAACTGCGGAGACACCACGGGTAACAGAAGAAATACTGTAGCTGATCGACGAAAGAAGGAAGTAAAAAAAAGTTCAGTGAATTTCAGGAATATAGAAATACGAGTCTCTGAGGAATGAAAGAAATAGGAAGTGCATGGAAGCTAACAGGGAATGGCTGCATGAAAAATATGAAGAAATCGAAAAAGCAACTATTGTCGGAAGGGCTGACTCGGCATACGGGAAAGTCAAAAGGACCTACGGTGACAGTAAAAGCAAAGGTGGTGATATTAAGAACGTAACAGGAATTTAACTGTTAAATGCAGAAGAGACTACGGATAAGTGGAAAAAGTACATTGAAGGCCGCTATGAGGGGGAAAATTTGTCTGATGTGATAGAAGAAGAAATAGGATTTAGAAGAGATACGGGATCCAGTATTAGAAACAGAATTTAAAAGAACTTTGGAGGACTTAAGATCAAACAAGGCAGAAGGGATCGATAACATTCCATCAGAATTTCTAAAACCGTGGGCGGAAGTGGCAATAAAACGACTATTCTCATTGGAGTGGTTCTAGGCGCTTCAATCGCAGGTTCGAATCCTGCCTCGGGCATGGAAGTGTGTGATGTCCTTAGAATGGGTTCGAGTAGTTCTAGGGGACTGATGAACTCAGATGTTGAGTCCCATAGTGCTCAGAGCCATTTGAAGCATTTTTTTCGTTGGTGTGTAGAATAAATGAGTCTGGCGACTATCATATGATTTTGGGAAAAGTATCATCCAGTTTCGAAGAGTGTAAGGGCTGACAAGTACGAGAATTATAGCACAATAAACTTCAACTCATGCGCCCAAGTTGCTGAAAAGAATAATATAAAGAAGAGTGGGAAAAAAATTGAGGATGTGTTAGATGCCGATCATTTTGACTTAAGCAAAGGTGAAAACAGAAGAGAGGCATTTCTGGCATTGTGGTTGATAATGGAAGCGAACCTACAGAAAAATCAAGACTCGTTCATAGGATTTGTCGACCTGGAAATAGCGCTCGACAATGTAAAGTGGTGCAAGATGTTCCAAATTCTGAGAAAATAGGGGTAAGCTATAGGGAGAGAATTCGTAATATAGAATATATATAAGAGCCTAGAACGGATAATAAGAGAGGACGACCAAGGACGAAGTGTGTCGATCGGAAAGTGTGTAAGACAGTGAGTAGTATTTCTCCTCTAATGTTCAATCTATACATCAAAGAAGCAATGACGGAAATAAAAGAAAGATTCGGGAGTGGAATTAAAATTCAAGGTGAAAGGACATCAGTGATATGATTCGCTGATGCCACTGCTATGCTGAGTGAAAGTGAAGAAGAATTGATCTGCTGAATGGAATGAACAGTGTAATGGGTACAGAATATGGATTGAGAATAAATCAAGGAAGGATGAAAGTAATGAGAAGTAGTAGAGAACAGCGAGATGTTTAACATCAGGAGTGATAGTCACGAAGTAGACGAAGGTAAGGAATTCTTCTTCCTAGGCAGCAAAATAATCAATGACGGACGGAGGAAGGAGGACATCAAAAGCAGACTAGCACTGGCAATAAGGGCATTCCTGAACAAGGGACTTCTACTACTGTAGTATAAAATATGGCCCTCAATTTGAGGAAGGAATTTCTGAGAATGCCCATTTGGACCGCAGCACTGTATGGTAGTGAAAAATAGACTGTGGGAAAACCGGAACAGATGAGGATCGAAGGATTTGAGATATTTTGCTACAGACGAATGTTGAAAGTTACGGGACTGATAAGGTGAGGAATGAAGATGTTCTGCACAGAATCTAAGAGCAAAAGAATATGTGGAAACCACTGACAAGGAGAAGGGACAAGATGAAAGGACGTCTGTTACGAATGACTTACATGATACTAGAGGGAACTGTAAAGGGCAAAAACTGTAGAGGAAGACAGAGATTGGAATACACCCAGCAAATAATTGAGGACGTAGGCTGCAAGTGCTACTCTGAAAAAAATGGTTCAAATGGCTCTGAGCACAATGGGACTTAACTTCTGAGGGCATCAGTCCCCTAGAACTTAGAACTACTTAAACCTAACTAACCTAAGGACATCACACACATCCATGCCCGAGACAGCATTCGAACCGTAGTGCTACTCGGAGATGAAGAGGTTGGCACAGGAGAGGAATTCGTGGCGGGCCGCATCAAAGACCCCACCACCACCACCACCACCTCCACCAGCACCACCACCACCACCACAAAAAAAAGTCATTTTTAGTTTCCTAGGAAAAAATTTTCGCGCAAAGTACGAGGGCTATTCGGTAAGTAAGATCCGATCACTTGCGAAATGTAAACCATAGTGAAAATCATAAATAGCTACTTTGCCCCTGCAGAGTGCGACCGAAAATTGTCGTAAACAGGGAAATGCGTGACACTTTAACGCTATGTGGGCTGTATGACGTCAGCTGAATTCTCTCACTAGGCCTCGTTATTTGGCGGAATACAATAAGAATATGTGGAAACCACTGACAAGGAGAAGGGACAAGGTGAAAGGACGTCTGTTACGAATCAGAGAATGACTTACATGATACTAGAGGGAACTGTAAAGGGCAAAAACTGTAGAGGAAGACAGAGATTGGAATACACCCAGTAAATAATTGAGGACGTAGGTTGCAAGTGCTACTCTGAAAAAAAAATGGTTCAAATGGCTCTGAGCACAATGGGACTTAACTTCTGAGGGCATCAGTCCCCTAGAACTTAGAACTACTTAAACCTAACCAACCTAAGGACATCACACACATCCATGCCCGAGACAGCATTCGAACCGTAGTGCTACTCTGAGATGAACAGGTTGGCACACGAGAGGAATTCGTGGCGGGCCGCATCAAAGACCCCACCACCACCACCACCACAAAAAACAGTCATTTTTCGTTTCCTAGGAAAAAATTTTCGCGCAAAGTACGAGGGCTATTCGGTAAGTAAGATCCGATCAGTTGCGAAATGTAAACCATAGTGAAAATCATAAATAGCTACTTTTTCCCTGCAGAGTGCGACCGAAAATTGTCGTAAACAGGGAAATGCGTGACACTTTAACGCTATGTGGGCTGTATGAAGTCAGCTGAATTCTCTCGAAAATTGTCGTAATCAGGGAAATGCGTGACACTTTAACGCTATGTGGTCTGTATGACGTCAGCTGAATTCTCTCACTAGGCCTCGTTATTTGGCGGAATACAATAAGAATATGTGGAAACCACTGACAAGGAGAAGGGACAAGGTGAAAGGACGTCTGTTACGAATCAGAGAATGACTTACATGGTACTAGAGGGAGCTGCAGAGGGCAAAAACTGTAGAGGAAGACAGAGATTGGAATACACCCAGCAAATAATTGAGGACGTAGGTTGCAAGTGCTACTCTGAAAAAAAAATGGTTCAAATGGCTCTGAGCACAATGGGACTTAACTTCTGAGGGCATCAGTCCCCTAGAACTAAGAACTACTTAAACCTAACCAACCTAAGGACATCACACACATCCATGCCCGAGACAGCATTCGAACCGTAGTGCTACTCTGAGATGAACAGGTTGGCACAGGAGAGGAATTCGTGGCGGGCCGCATCAAAGACCCCACCACCACCACCACCACAAAAAAAAGTCATTTTTCGTTTCCTAGGAAAAAATTTTCGCGCAAAGTACGAGGGCTATTCGGTAAGTAAGATCCGATCACTTGCGAAATGTAAACTGTTGTGAAAATCATAAATAGCTACTTTTTCCCTGCAGAGTGCGACCGAAAATTGTCGTAAACAGGGAAATGCGTGACACTTTAACGCTATGTGGGCTGTATGACGTCAGCTGAATTCTCTCACTAGGCCTCGTTATTTGGCGGAATACAATAAGAATATGTGGAAACCACTGACAAGGAGAAGGGACAAGGTGAAAGGACGTCTGTTACGAATCAGAGAATGACTTACATGATACTAGAGGGAACTGTAAAGGGCAAAAACTGTAGAGGAAGACAGAGATTGGAATACACCCAGCAAATAATTGAGGACGTAGGTTGCAAGTGCTACTCTGAAAAAAAAAATGGTTCAAATGGCTCTGAGCACAATGGGACTTAACTTCTGAGGGCATCAGTCCCCTAGAACTTAGAACTACTTAAACCTAACCAACCTAAGGACATCACACACATCCATGCCCGAGACAGCATTCGAACCGTAGTGCAACTCTGAGATGAACAGGTTGGCACACGAGAGGAATTCGTGGCGGGCCGCATCAAAGACCCCACCACCACCACCACCACAAAAAAAAGTCATTTTTCGTTTCCTAGGAAAAAATTTTCGCGCAAAGTACGAGGGCTATTCGGTAAGTAAGATCCGATCACTTGCGAAATGTAAACCGTAGTGAAAATCATAAATAGCTACTTTTTCCCTGCAGAGTGCGACCGAAAATTGTCGTAAACAGGGAAATGCGTGACACTTTAACGCTATGTGGGCTGTATGACATCAGCTGAATTCTCTCACTAGGCCTCGTTATTTGGCGGAATACAATAAGAATATGTGGAAACCACTGACAAGGAGAAGGGACAAGGTGAAAGGACGTCTGTTACGAATCAGAGAATGACTTACATGATACTAGAGGGAACTGTAAAGGGCAAAAACTGTAGAGGAAGACAGAGATTGGAATACACCCAGCAAATAATTGAGGACGTAGGTTGCAAGTGCTACTCTGAAAACAAAATGGTTCAAATGGCTCTGAGCACAATGGGACTTAACTTCTGAGGGCATCAGTCCCCTAGAACTTAGAACTACTAAAACCTAACCAACCTGACATCACACACATCCATGCCCGAGACAGCATTCGAACCGTAGTGCTACTCTGAGATGAACAGGTTGGCACAGGAGAGGAATTCGTGGCGGGCCGCATCAAAGACCCCACCACCACCACAACCACCACCACCACCACCACCACCACCACCACCACCACCACAAAAAAAAGTCATTTTTCGTTTCCTAGGAAAAAATTTTCGCGCAAAGTACGAGGGCTATTCGGTAAGTAAGATCCGATCAGTTGCGAAATGTAAACCATAGTGAAAATCATAAATAGCTACTTTTTCCCTGCAGAGTGCGACCGAAAAGTGTCGTAAACAGGGAAATGCGTGACACTTTAACGCTATGTAGGCTGTATGAAGTCAGCTGAATTCTCTCACTAGGCCTCGTTATTTGGCGGAATACAATAAGAATATGTGGAAACCACTGACAAGGAGAAGGGACACGGTGAAAGGACGTCTGTTACGAATCAGAGAATGACTTACATGATACTAGAGGGAACTGTAAAGGGCAAAAACTGTAGAGGAAGACAGAGATTGGAATACACCCAGCAAATAATTGAGGACGTAGGTTGCAAGTGCTACTCTGAAAAAAAAATGGTTCAAATGGCTCTGAGCACAATGGGACTTGACTTCTGAGGGCATCAGTCCCCTAGAACTTAGAACTACTTAAACCTAACCAACGTAAGGACATCACTCACATCCATGCCCGAGACAGCATTCGAACCGTAGTGCTACTCTGAGATGAACAGGTTGGCACAGGAGAGGAATTCGTGGCGGGCCGCATCAAAGACCCCACCACCACCACAACCACCACCACCACCACCATCACCACCACCACCACCACCACAAAAAAAAGTCATTTTTCGTTTCCTAGGAAAAAATTTTCGCGCAAAGTACGAGGGCTATTCGGTAAGTAAGATCCGATCAGTTGCGAAATGTAAACCATAGTGAAAATCATAAATAGCTACTTTTTCCCTGCAGAGTGCGACCGAAAAGTGTCGTAAACAGGGAAATGCGTGACACTTTAACGCTATGTGGGCTGTATGAAGTCAGCTGAATTCTCTCGAAAATTGTCGTAATCAGGGAAATGCGTGACACTTTAACGCTATGTGGTCTGTATGACGTCAGCTGAATTCTCTCACTAGGCCTCGTTATTTGGCGGAATACAATAAGAATATGTGGAAACCACTGACAAGGAGAAGGGACACGGTGAAAGGACGTCTGTTACGAATCAGAGAATGACTTACATGATACTAGAGGGAACTGAAAAGGGCAAAAACTGTAGAGGAAGACAGAGATTGGAATACACCCAGCAAATAATTGAGGACGTAGGTTGCAAGTGCTACTCTGAAAAAAAAATGGTTCAAATGGCTCTGAGCACAATGGGACTTGACTTCTGAGGGCATCAGTCCCCTAGAACTTAGAACTACTTAAACCTAACCAACCTAAGGACATCACACACATCCATGCCCGAGACAGCATTCGAACCGTAGTGCTACTCTGAGATGAACAGGTTGGCACAGGAGAGGAATTCGTGGCGGGCCGCATCAAAGACCCCACCACCACCACCACCACAAAAAAAGTCATTTTTCGTTTCCTAGGAAAAACTTTTCGCGCAAAGTACGAGGGCTATTCGGTAAGTAAGATCCGATCACTTGCGAAATGTAAACCGTAGTGAAAATCATAAATAGCTACTTTTTCCCTGCAGAGTGCGACCGAAAATTGTCGTAAACAGGGAAATGCGTGACACTTTAACGCTATGTGGGCTGTATGACATCAGCTGAATTCTCTCACTAGGCCTCGTTATTTGGCGGAATACAATAAGAATATGTGGAAACCACTGACAACGAGAAGGGACAAGGTGAAAGGACGTGTGTTACGAATCAGAGAATGACTTACATGATACTGGAGGGAACTGTAAAGGGCAAAAACTGTAGAGGAAGACAGAGATTGGAATACACCCAGCAAATAATTGAGGACGTAGGTTGCAAGTGCTACTCTGAAAACAAAATGGTTCAAATGGCTCTGAGCACAATGGGACTTAACTTCTGAGGGCATCAGTCCCCTAGAACTTAGAACTACTAAAACCTAACCAACCTGACATCACACACATCCATGCCCGAGACAGCATTCGAACCGTAGTGCTACTCTGAGATGAACAGGTTGGCACAGGAGAGGAATTCGTGGCGGGCCGCATCAAAGACCCCACCACCACCACAACCACCACCACCACCACCACCACCACCACCACCACCACCACAAAAAAAAGTCATTTTTCGTTTCCTAGGAAAAAATTTTCGCGCAAAGTACGAGGGCTATTCGGTAAGTAAGATCCGATCAGTTGCGAAATGTAAACCATAGTGAAAATCATAAATAGCTACTTTTTCCCTGCAGAGTGCGACCGAAAAGTGTCGTAAACAGGGAAATGCGTGACACTTTAACGCTATGTAGGCTGTATGAAGTCAGCTGAATTCTCTCACTAGGCCTTGTTATTTGGCGGAATACAATAAGAATATGTGGAAACCACTGACAAGGAGAAGGGACACGGTGAAAGGACGTCTGTTACGAATCAGAGAATGACTTACATGATACTAGAGGGAACTGTAAAGGGCAAAAACTGTAGAGGAAGACAGAGATTGGAATACACCCAGCAAATAATTGAGGACGTAGGTTGCAAGTGCTACTCTGAAAAAAAAATGGTTCAAATGGCTCTGAGCACAATGGGACTTGACTTCTGAGGGCATCAGTCCCCTAGAACTTAGAACTACTTAAACCTAACCAACCTAAGGACATCACACACATCCATGCCCGAGACAGCATTCGAACCGTAGTGTTACTCTGAGATGAACAGGTTGGCACAGGAGAGGAATTCGTGGCGGGCCGCATCAAAGACCCCACCACCACCACCACCACAAAAAAAAGTCATTTTTCGTTTCCTAGGAAAAACTTTTCGCGCAAAGTACGAGGGCTATTCGGTAAGTAAGATCCGATCACTTGCGAAATGTAAACCGTAGTGAAAATCATAAATAGCTACTTTTTCCCTGCAGAGTGCGACCGAAAATTGTCGTAAACAGGGAAATGCGTGACACTTTAACGCTATGTGGGCTGTATGACATCAGCTGAATTCTCTCACTAGGCCTCGTTATTTGGCGGAATACAATAAGAATATGTGGAAACCACTGACAAGGAGAAGGGACAAGGTGAAAGGACGTCTGTTACGAATCAGAGAATGACTTACATGATACTAGAGGGAACTGTAAAGGGCAAAAACTGTAGAGGAAGACAGAGATTGGAATACACCCAGCAAATAATTGAGGACGTAGGTTGCAAGTGCTACTCTGAAAACAAAATGGTTCAAATGGCTCTGAGCACAATGGGACTTAACTTCTGAGGGCATCAGTCCCCTAGAACTTAGAACTACTAAAACCTAACCAACCTGACATCACACACATCCATGCCCGAGACAGCATTCGAACCGTAGTGCTACTCTGAGATGAACAGGTTGGCACAGGAGAGGAATTCGTGGCGGGCCGCATCAAAGACCCCACCACCACCACAACCACCACCACCACCACCACCACCACCACCACCACCACCACAAAAAAAAGTCATTTTTCGTTTCCTAGGAAAAAATTTTCGCGCAAAGTACGAGGGCTATTCGGTAAGTAAGATCCGATCAGTTGCGAAATGTAAACCATAGTGAAAATCATAAATAGCTACTTTTTCCCTGCAGAGTGCGACCGAAAAGTGTCGTAAACAGGGAAATGCGTGACACTTTAACGCTATGTAGGCTGTATGAAGTCAGCTGAATTCTCTCACTAGGCCTCGTTATTTGGCGGAATACAATAAGAATATGTGGAAACCACTGACAAGGAGAAGGGACACGGTGAAAGGACGTCTGTTACGAATCAGAGAATGACTTACATGATACTAGAGGGAACTGTAAAGGGCAAAAACAGTAGAGGAAGACAGAGATTGGAATACACCCAGCAAATAATTGAGGACGTAGGTTGCAAGTGCTACTCTGAAAAAAAAATGGTTCAAATGGCTCTGAGCACAATGGGACTTGACTTCTGAGGGCATCAGTCCCCTAGAACTTAGAACTACTTAAACCTAACCAACGTAAGGACATCACTCACATCCATGCCCGAGACAGCATTCGAACCGTAGTGCTACTCTGAGATGAACATGTTGGCACAGGAGAGGAATTCGTGGCGGGCCGCATCAAAGACCCCACCACCACCACAACCACCACCACCACCACCATCACCACCACCACCACCACCACAAAAAAAAGTCATTTTTCGTTTCCTAGGAAAAAATTTTCGCGCAAAGTACGAGGGCTATTCGGTAAGTAAGATCCGATCACTTGCGAAATGTAAACCATAGTGAAAATCATAAATAGCTACTTTTTCCCTGCAGAGTGCGACCGAAAAGTGTCGTAAACAGGGAAATGCGTGACACTTTAACGCTATGTGGGCTGTATGAAGTCAGCTGAATTCTCTCACTAGGCCTCGTTATTTGGCGGAATACAATAAGAATATGTGGAAACCACTGACAAGGAGAAGGGACAAGGTGAAAGGACGTCTGTTACGAATCAGAGAATGACTTACATGATACTAGAGGGAACTGTAAAGGGCAAAAACTGTAGAGGAAGACAGAGATTGGAATACACCCAGCAAATAATTGAGGACGTAGGTTGCAAGTGCTACTCTGAAAACAAAATGGTTCAAATGGCTCTGAGCACAATGGGACTTAACTTCTGAGGGCATCAGTCCCCTAGAACTTAGAACTACTAAAACCTAACCAACCTGACATCACACACATCCATGCCCGAGACAGCATTCGAACCGTAGTGCTACTCTGAGATGAACAGGTTGGCACAGGAGAGGAATTCGTGGCGGGCCGCATCAAAGACCCCACCACCACCACAACCACCACCACCACCACCACCACCACCACCACCACCACCACCACAAAAAAAAGTCATTTTTCGTTTCCTAGGAAAAAATTTTCGCGCAAAGTACGAGGGCTATTCGGTAAGTAAGATCCGATCAGTTGCGAAATGTAAACCATAGTGAAAATCATAAATAGCTACTTTTTCCCTGCAGAGTGCGACCGAAAAGTGTCGTAAACAGGGAAATGCGTGACACTTTAACGCTATGTGGGCTGTATGAAGTCAGCTGAATTCTCTCGAAAATTGTCGTAATCAGGGAAATGCGTGACACTTTAACGCTATGTGGTCTGTATGACGTCAGCTGAATTCTCTCACTAGGCCTCGTTATTTGGCGGAATACAATAAGAATATGTGGAAACCACTGACAAGGAGAAGGGACACGGTGAAAGGACGTCTGTTACGAATCAGAGAATGACTTACATGATACTAGAGGGAACTGTAAAGGGCAAAAACTGTAGAGGAAGACAGAGATTGGAATACACCCAGCAAATAATTGAGGACGTAGGTTGCAAGTGCTACTCTGAAAAAAAAATGGTTCAAATGGCTCTGAGCACAATGGGACTTGACTTCTGAGGGCATCAGTCCCCTAGAACTTAGAACTACTTAAACCTAACCAACCTAAGGACATCACACACATCCATGCCCGAGACAGCATTCGAACCGTAGTGCTACTCTGAGATGAACAGGTTGGCACAGGAGAGGAATTCGTGGCGGGCCGCATCAAAGACCCCACCACCACCACAACCACAAAAAAAAGTCATTTTTCGTTTCCTAGAAAAAAATTTTCGCGCAAAGTACGAGGGCTATTCGGTAAGTAAGATCCGATCACTTGCGAAATGTAAACCGTAGTGAAAATCATAAATAGCTACTTTTTCCCTGCAGAGTGCGACCGAAAATTGTCGTAAACAGGGAAATGCGTGACACTTTAACGCTATGTGGGCTGTATGACATCAGCTGAATTCTCTCACTAGGCCTCGTTATTTGGCGGAATACAATAAGAATATGTGGAAACCACTGACAAGGAGAAGGGACAAGGTGAAAGGACGTGTGTTACGAATCAGAGAATGACTTACATGATACTAGAGGGAACTGTAAAGGGCAAAAACTGTAGAGGAAGACAGAGATTGGAATACACCCAGCAAATAATTGAGGACGTAGGTTGCAAGTGCTACTCTGAAAAAAAAATGGTTCAAATGGCTCTGAGCACAATGGGACTTAACTTCTGAGGGCATCAGTCCCCTAGAACTTAGAACTACTAAAACCTAACCAACCTGACATCACACACATCCATGCCCGAGACAGCATTCGAACCGTAGTGCTACTCTGAGATGAACAGGTTGGCACAGGAGAGGAATTCGTGGCGGGCCGCATCAAAGACCCCACCACCACCACAACCACCACCACCACCACCACCACCACCACCACCACCACCACCACAAAAAAAGTCATTTTTCGTTTCCTAGGAAAAAATTTTCGCGCAAAGTACGAGGGCTATTCGGTAAGTAAGATCCGATCACTTGCGAAATGTAAACCGTAGTGAAAATCATAAATAGCTCCTTTTTCCCTGCAGAGTGCGACCGAAAATTGTCGTAAACAGGGAAATGCGTGACACTTTAACGCTATGTGGGCTGTATGAAGTCAGCTGAATTCTCTCGAAAATTGTCGTAATCAGGGAAATGCGTGACACTTTAACGCTATGTGGTCTGTATGACGTCAGCTGAATTCTCTCACTAGGCCTCGTTATTTGGCGGAATACAATAAGAATATGTGGAAACCACTGACAAGGAGAAGGGACACGGTGAAAGGACGTCTGTTACGAATCAGAGAATGACTTACATGATACTAGAGGGAACTGTAAAGGGCAAAAACTGTAGAGGAAGACAGAGATTGGAATACACCCAGCAAATAATTGAGGACGTAGGTTGCAAGTGCTACTCTGAAAAAAAAATGGTTCAAATGGCTCTGAGCACAATGGGACTTGACTTCTGAGGGCATCAGTCCCCTAGAACTTAGAACTACTTAAACCTAACCAACCTAAGGACATCACACACATCCATGCCCGAGACAGCATTCGAACCGTAGTGCTACTCTGAGATGAACAGGTTGGCACAGGAGAGGAATTCGTGGCGGGCCGCATCAAAGACCCCACCACCACCACCACCACAAAAAAAAGTCATTTTTAGTTTCCTAGGAAAAAATTTTCGCGCAAAGTACGAGGGCTATTCGGTAAGTAAGATCCGATCACTTGCGAAATGTAAACCGTAGTGAAAATCATAAATAGCTACTTTTTCCCTGCAGAGTGCGACCGAAAATTGTCGTAAACAGGGAAATGCGTGACACTTTAACGCTATGTGGGCTGTATGACGTCAGCTGAATTCTCTCACTAGGCCTCGTTATTTGGCGGAATACAATAAGAATATGTGGAAACCACTGACAAGGAGAAGGGACAAGGTGAAAGGACGTCTGTTACGAATCAGAGAATGACTTACATGATACTAGAGGGAACTGTAAAGGGCAAAAACTGTAGAGGAAGACAGAGATTGGAATACACCCAGCAAATAATTGAGGACGTAGGTTGCAAGTGCTACTCTGAAAAAAAAAATGGTTCAAATGGCTCTGAGCACAATGGGACTTAACTTCTGAGGGCATCAGTCCCCTAGAACTTAGAACTACTTAAACCTAACCAACCTAAGGACATCACACACATCCATGCCCGAGACAGCATTCGAACCGTAGTGCTACTCTGAGATGAACAGGTTGGCACAGGAGAGGAATTCGTGGCGGGCCGCATCAAAGACCCCACCACCACCACCACCACAAAAAAAAGTCATTTTTCGTTTCCTAGGAAAAAATTTTCGCGCAAAGTACGAGGGCTATTCGGTAAGTAAGATCCGATCACTTGCGAAATGTAAACCGTAGTGAAAATCATAAATAGCTACTTTTTCCCTGCAGAGTGCGACCGAAAATTGTCGTAAACAGGGAAATGCGTGACACTTTAACGCTATGTGGGCTGTATGACGTCAGCTGAATTCTCTCACTAGGCCTCGTTATTTGGCGGAATACAATAAGAATATGTGGAAACCACTGACAAGGAGAAGGGACAAGGTGAAAGGACGTCTGTTACGAATCAGAGAATGACTTACATGATACTAGAGGGAACTGTAAAGGGCAAAAACTGTAGAGGAAGACAGAGATTGAAATACACCCAGCAAATAATTGAGGACGTAGGTTGCAAGTGCTACTCTGAAAAAAAAATGGTTCAAATGGCTCTGAGCACAATGGGACTTAACTTCTGAGGGCATCAGTCCCCTAGAACTTAGAACTAGTTAAACCTAACCAACCTAAGGACATCACACATATCCATGCCCGAGACAGCATTCGAACTGTAGTGCTACTCTGAGATGAACAGGTTGGCACAGGAGAGGAATTCGTGGCGGGCCGCATCAAAGACCCCACCACCACCACCACCACCACCACCACCACAAAAAAAGTCATTTTTCGTTCCTAGGAAAAAATTTTCGCGCAAAGTACGAGGGCTATTCGGTAAGTAAGATCCGATCACTTGCGAAATGTAAACCGTAGTGAAAATCATAAATAGCTACTTTTTCCCTGCAGAGTGCGACCGAAAAGTGTCGTAAACAGGGAAATGCGTGACACTTTAACGCTATGTGGGCTGTATGACGTCAGCTGAATTCTCTCACTAGGCCTCGTTATTTGGCGGAATACAATAAGAATATGTGGAAACCACTGACAAGGAGAAGGGACAAGGTGAAAGGACGTCTGTTACGAATCAGAGAATGACTTACATGATACTAGAGGGAACTGTAAAGGGCAAAAACTGTAGAGGAAGACAGAGATTGGAATACACCCAGCAAATAATTGAGGACGTAGGTTGCAAGTGCTACTCTGAAAAAAAAATGGTTCAAATGGCTCTGAGCACAATGGGACTTAACTTCTGAGGGCATCAGTCCCCTAGAACTTAGAACTACTTAAACCTAACCAACCTAAGGACATCACACACATCCATGCCCGAGACAGCATTCGAACCGTAGTGCTACTCTGAGATGAACAGGTTGGCACAGGAGAGGAATTCGTGGCGGGCCGCATCAAAGACCCCACCACCACCACCACCACAAAAAAAAGTCATTTTTCGTTTCCTAGGAAAAAATTTTCGCGCAAAGTACGAGGGCTATTTGGTAAGTAAGATCCGATCACTTGCGAAATGTAAACCGTAGTGGAAATCATAAATAGCTACTTTTTCCCTGCAGAGTGCGACCGAAAATTGTCGTAAACAGGGAAATGCGTGACACTTTAACGCTATGTGGGCTGTATGACGTCAGCTGAATTCTCTCACTAGGCCTCGTTATTTGGCGGAATACAATAAGAATATGTGGAAACCACTGACAAGGAGAAGGGACAAGGTGAAAGGACGTCTGTTACGAATCAGAGAATGACTTACATGATACTAGAGGGAACTGTAAAGGGCAAAAACTGTAGAGGAAGACAGAGATTGGAATACACCCAGCAAATAATTGAGGACGTAGGTTGCAAGTGCTACTCTGAAAAAAAAATGGTTCAAATGGCTCTGAGCACAATGGGACTTAACTTCTGAGGGCATCAGTCCCCTAGAACTTAGAACTACTTAAACCTAACCAACCTAAGGACATCACACACATCCATGCCCGAGACAGCATTCGAACCGCAGTGCTACTCTGAGATGAACAGGTTGGCACAGGAGAGGAATTCGTGGCGGGCCGCATCAAAGACCCCACCACCACCACCACCACAAAAAAAAGTCATTTTTCGTTTCCTAGGAAAAAATTTTCGCGCAAAGTACGAGGGCTATTTGGTAAGTAAGATCCGATCACTTGCGAAATGTAAACCGTAGTGGAAATCATAAATAGCTACTTTTTCCCTGCAGAGTGCGACCGAAAATTGTCGTAAACAGGGAAATGCGTGACACTTTAACGCTATGTGGGCTGTATGACGTCAGCTGAATTCTCTCACTAGGCCTCGTTATTTGGCGGAATACAATAAGAATATGTGGAAACCACTGACAAGGTGAAGGGACAAGGTGAAAGGACGTCTGTTACGAATCAGAGAATGACTTACATGATACTAGAGGGAACTGTAAAGGGCAAAAACTGTAGAGGAAGACAGAGATTGGAATACACCCAGCAAATAATTGAGGACGTAGGTTGCAAGTGCTACTCTGAAAAAAAAAAATGGTTCAAATGGCTCTGAGCACAATGGGACTTAACTTCTGAGGGCATCAGTCCCCTAGAACTTAGAACTACTTAAACCTAACCAACCTAAGGACATCACACACATCCATGCCCGAGACAGCATTCGAACCGTAGTGCTACTCTGAGATGAATAGGTTGGCACAGGAGAGGAATTCGTGGCGGGCCGCATCAAAGACCCCACCACCACCACCACCACCACCACCACCACCACCACCACCACCACAAAAAAAAGTCATTTTTCGTTTCCTAGGAAAAAATTTTCGCGCAAAGTACGAGGGCTATTTGGTAAGTAAGATCCGATCACTTGCGAAATGTAAACCGTAGTGGAAATCATAAATAGCTACTTTTTCCCTGCAGAGTGCGACCGAAAATTGTCGTAAACAGGGAAATGCGTGACACTTTAACGCTATGTGGGCTGTATGAAGTCAGCTGAATTCTCTCACTAGGCCTCGTTATTTGGCGGAATACAATATTTACGTAGGCGTCTTTACGTAGTCACTGTGCGCTCAGACCTGGAAGTAGCGAAGGGACGCGATCGATGGGCATACTACAGACCTTGCTCTGCACATCTGTCCTAAATGGGATTGAATTTTCACAGTAGTCTCCATTTTGCACCCGATCGGATCTCACTTTCCGAATTACCCTCGTAGTTATAAATAATAAAATGTCCTAGAGGCTGTTGATGGGTTTTTAGCAGTCATCATTGTGACTGGTTTGTCGCTACCTGCCACTCTCCCCTCCGCCAATCTTTTCACCTGAATATGTAGGGACTGTCAAGTTTCGCTCTCTAGAAATTTCTGTAACTTTCCAGAACATTCGAGAGAACTCGAGAATATTCCAAAACATTCAGAGTATTCTAGACCATTCCATAAGATTCCAGAATGTTGCCACAACACTCCAGAATGTTCCACAATGATCCGGGATGTTCTGGAATGTTCTGGAATAGTTGGAACATTTGGGGAAGATTCCAGAATGTTCGGGAACATTCCGGAACACACTAGATTATTGTGGAACATTTCGGAACACTCTCGAATGTTGCGGAAAGTTCTGGAACATTGTGAACCATTCGAAGCTTTTTTGGTATGTTCTGGAATTTGTCAGTGTTGGGGTTACCCATTGGTAGGGGTGTATAAAGCAAGACACGTCCTGGGCTCGAATGTCAGTTTCTTAAGAGTGACGAAGGAAGTAACCGAAAGAGTTGCGCAGTGAGTGAATAAAAACAAACAGTGAAGTGTGAGTAGTTAAGGTGATACAGTAACTGAATATAAATTGAAAATAAAATGTGAGAAGTGTGTAAAGTGTACTTAGTGTAGTATTTATATTTTAGACAATGCCTAAACGTAAAGGTTGCAGAAACTGTTAGGAACAAGCAGGACTCAGGGTATAAAAACTCACTCGCCTGCACCACTTCTCGTTAAAATTTCTGCTTCTACGATGTTATGTTGCAGAGAAACAATTTTAAGCGCCTGTGATCGAAAGGTTCTGAGGAGCGAGGTAATGCAAGATCTCTTGATCGGAGTTACTTCGCGCCCCACTGTTGGAAGGAGTTTCCAAAGAGCGAGATGAAGCCTGATGTTGTCAAGCCGCTGCGTGTCTCGCGTCACAGTCTTCACTGTACTCTTACGACCACATAGTCCTCACACTTTTAGCTGTTCTGCTGTGCTCAGAAACACTCGACCCTTTCCAAGGAATTCTTATTCGTAAATAAAACGAAATCAGAACGGAAATCACAAAACAAACTTAACAAATCCACTTTTCCCAACAAAGAATAAATAAAACCTATCGAAAGATGCAAACCAATGTCGTTCGTTTTCAATGCACAAAATGAATAAAGGTTTACCAAGTATGCTAGCCAAGTAAATCCAATGTTAATATCTATTCAAAAAGACAGGATTGTGGCACTTAATTCTGTCGCAGGCCTAAAAGTGCGAAAATATTTTTGTCACTAAGATATTTCGTTGGAAATAAGTCACATTTTAATAAAAACCTACATAAAAAAGCAAAGCAGAGTCGTTAAATACAGGGTGACGCACGAAAAGTGTTACCAATTGTTTCTGTCACAATTTACGACGCACATTAGATATCCCGCTGGGATCTCTACAGCAGTACCAGCAGAGCTTGGAAAAACAAATGAGTTACGAAATGACGTGTAATTCACGATACTGCCGCTAGGAGACTAGTAAGCAGCAATGGCTGACAATGGAAGACTGACGACACAGCAACGATCGACAATTGTGTTACTTTTTCATGAAACGAAAAGCCATGTTGTGACTCAGATGCGTTTTCGACAACAGTTTAACACACGATGGGTCCCTTGCAAGAATACCATCCACAGGTTGTACGATAAATTTGTACAGGAGGGAACAGTATTGGAAGCGAAGCGACCTCGGCCTAAGCTTGTTTGTTCACCGGAGAATATTGAAGCGGTACGAGTTGCTGTACAGAGAAGTCACGGGAAATCGTGTAGAAAGGCAGCAGTGCAACTGGGAATATCCAGACGCTCCGTTCAACGCATTCTTAAAAGTGACCTCCGTATGTACCCATACAAGGTGACCTGTGCACAGAAGCTCACTGAAGAACACAAGCAGCACAGACTACTGTTTGCTCAGTGGGCAGAGGATAGGGAAGAAACTCTCAACAACGTTTGGTTTTCAGACGAGGCACATTTTCATTTAGAGGGTGGGGTTAACAAACAAAATGTACGCTTTTGGGTCACTGAAAACCCACAAGTGCTTCATGAACGACAACATTATGCTCCGAGGATTACATGGTGGGCAGAAATTTCCAGTCACGGACTTATTGGACCCTTTTTCTTTGAAGAAACTGTGAACAGCGAGCGTTATTTGAGCATGATTCGCAATAGCTTCATTCCTCAGCTTCTTGCTTCTGCCTTGCCCTTCAACACGCAGCGGTTCATGCAAGATGGAGCAAGGCCACATACTGCAAACACTGTGTTGGTGTTTTTACACGAGCATTTCGACACGCGGATCATTTCACTCAGGTTTCCAAGTCGCTTCAATGACGGACAAAATTGGACCCCCAATTGTCTAGACCTCAATCCATGTGACTTTTTTCTTTGGGGGTACCTAAAGGAAAAAATTTTCCCGAAACGTCCACGTGATTTAATGGAGCTCAGAAGACTTATTCTTGAAGCTTGCAGTGAAATTACGGAAGACATATGCCGTAGGGTAATCACTAACTTCAGTGTTCGTTTGAAGGAAGTTAGGAAACGAAATGGTGTACATATTGAGCATGTGCTGAGTTAGAACATATCTCCATGGACGGCTCTTCATTGTAGTATATGTTCCTTTCAGACTGTATTGACAATAAAGTTTATATTCAGAAACAAAATGGTAACACATTTCGTGCGCCACCCTGTAAATAATACACAAAGCGAATCAGTAAATCAGTATATTCTTGCCAAATGAATTAGCTCTTAATTTGTTTTCGTAAGGTTAAGATTGCGGTGCTTAGTTCTGTCAGTGATGTAAACCTCCTAAAATACACCCGTCTCTGAGTTTAAAAAAGTAACAGCCGTATGTATTGGTTCTTTGGTGTACTACGCCGCGATGATACTCCAATTACTAAGCTGAGCAGACTTCTTTGAGAAAACTTAAATAAAACAACTCTGATAAAAAAGATATCTTTACTTTTGTGTTAGAACTTCGATGAAATACAGCATATATGTTGCCCAAGTTTTACTTAAGTTACCTGTGAAAACACAATTTCATCTAGTAGTTTCAGAGATTATCGTGTTCAAACAGAAATGAATCTAGCCACTGATGACGACCAACCAATAGCAGTAGCAAGCTATTCAACCAATAATCCTTCTCCAGCATAAGTGTGCAATAGTATCTTTCTATCCAATGACGATGACGACGGGAGATGAGCTACCAACGCCCCTTCTTCTACACTCCTGGAAATTGAAATAAGAACACCGTGAATTCATTGTCCCAGGAATTGGAAACTTTATTGACACATTCCTGGGGTCAGATACATCACATGATCACACTGACAGAACCACAGGCACATAGACACAGGCAACAGAGCATGCACAATGTCGGCACTAGTACAGTGTATATCCACCTTTCGCAGCAATGCAGGCTGCTATTCTCCCATGGAGACGATCGTAGAGATGCTGGATGTAGTCCTGTGGAACGGCTTGCCATTCCATTTCCACCTGGCGCCTCAGTTGGACCAGCGTTCGTGCTGGACGTGCAGACCGCGTGAGACGACGCTTCATCCAGTCCCAAACATGCTCAATGGGGGGCAGATCCGGAGATCTTGCTGGCCAGGGTAGTTGACTTACACCTTCTAGAGCACGTTGGGTGGCACGGGATACATGCGGACCTGCATTGTCCTGTTGGAACAGCAAGTTCCCTTGCCGGTCTAGGAATGGTAGAACGATGGGTTCGATGACGGTTTGGATGTACCGTGCACTATTCAGTGTCCCCTCGACGATCACCAGTGGTGTACGGCCAGTGTAGGAGATCGCTCCCCACACCATGATGCCGGGTGTTGGCCCTGTGTGCCTCGGTCGTATGCAGTCCTGATTGTGGCGCTCACCTGCACGGCGCCAAACACGCATACGACCATCATTGGCACCAAGGCAGAAGCGACTCTCATCGCTGAAGACGACACGTCTCCATTCGTCCCTCCATTCACGCCTGTCGCGACACCACTGGAGGCGGGCTGCACGATGTTGGGGCGTGAGCGGAAGACGGCCTAACGGTGTGCGGGACCGTAGCCCAGCTTCATGGAGACGGTTGCGAATGGTCCTCGCCGATACCCCAGGAGCAACAGTGTCCCTAATTTGCTGGGAAGTGGCGGTGCGGTCCCCTACGGCACTGCGTAGGATCCTACGGTCTTGGCGTGCATCCGTGCGTCGCTGCGGTCCGGTCCCAGGTCGACGGGCACGTGCACCTTCCGCCGACCACTGGCGACAACATCGATGTACTGTGGAGACCTCACGCCCCACGTGTTGAGCAATTCGGCGGTACGTCCACCCGGCCTCCCGCATGCCCACTATACGCCCACGCTCAAAGTCCGTCAACTGCACATACGGTTCATGTCCACGCTGTCGCGGCATGCTACCAGTGTTAAAGACTGCGATGGAGCTCCGTATGCCACGGCAAACTGGCTGACACTGACGGCGGCGGTGCACAAATGCTGCGCAGCTAGCGCCATTCGACGGCCAACACCGCGTGTCCTGGTGTGTCCGCTGTGCCGTGCGTGTGATCATTGCTTGTACAGCCCTCTCGCAGTGTCCGGAGCAAGTATGGTGGGTCTGACACACCGGTGTCAATGTGTTCTTTTTTCCATTTCCAGGAGTGTATATTAGCCTATGACAATAGCCCACCAATGGTAGCCATATGAATTTTAACCAATACTATCACTTCTCCAGCACGAACGCCAGAAAATTCCCCCTTTATAAGTTGGTTCAAATGGCTCTGTGCACTATGGGACTTAACTTCTGAGGTCATCAGTCCCCTAGAACTTAGAACTACTTAAACCTAACTAACCTAAGGACATAACACACATATCCATGCCCGAGGCAGGATTCGAACCTGCGACCGTAGCGGTCGCACGGTTCCAGACTGTAGCGCCTAGAACCGCTCGGCCACCCTGGCCGGCAATGACAGTTTAAGGAGGAACGTTCAGTAGGTACTGCAACACATTTTTTTTCTGAATGCGGGTTAATTTTATTCAGGATTCCAATATTATTCCCCACTTTTTTGGCCCAAAAAAATTATTTTTCAACGTAATCTCCGGTCAATGCGACGGCCTTACGCAACATATTGGGAAGGCCTGGTACTTCATGGTACCACATGGTACCACTCTACTAGTCGACATCGGGGCCGAAGTCTTTCTCCGTCAGTAACATCCCCTTCATGCACATTTTGCTTTCCATGGAGTAATCCTTCATTGGACCAAACAGGTGGAAGTCGGAAGGTGTGACATCCGGGCTGGAGTAGATTGTATGAGGAAGAAAAGTCTAACAAAGTTTTGTGACCACTTCTCAGACTTCTGTGAGGCCCTTTGCTCACTGTCAGGTCTCCGCAGACATTTTGCCAGCGCGTACGAACATCTGCAACGCTCTGTTTTTCCGCATAAAGAAACTCAACGACAGCCCTCTGCTTGAAACGCACCCCCGTTACAGAAGCCATTTTGAAGGCTACGACAGGGCCGCACCTAACGGAACTTCGTGATACTATAGAAGCTGCAGCGGGAATTCTCCACGGTGTCCCACAACAAAGAGCGCAGTTTTTCCTTCCGAAACCGGCCGAGAAAAAAGTTGTGTTCCATTACGTATTGAATGCCTCTCGTAGATAAAATTTTAATCACGTTATATTTTTCCCCTCATTCAGTTTTCATGTATAAAACCATAAGTTGACCCAAGCAATACTCAAGTCACACGTGAGGACGCCATGAAATTCGCGTAGTAGTTTCGGAGATTTATGAGTTCAAACACACAGACAAACACGATGGTTTTACTGTTGTGTCTAGACCATACAGCCCAGACACAATGCTGTAGCCGATAGGGCACGCAAGGCTAACGCAGACGGGCGTGAAGTCTGGAACATGAGACTTATAAATGCACTAAAGAAAAATACGTAGCTTTTTTAATACTTAACTTTATTCTCTTGTTGGAATACATCTCTCCTGCATACTCGTAAGCTATTGGCACTGATACAAATGGCGCCTTGCTAGGTGGTCGCCATTTAACTTAGCAGAGGGCTATTCTACTGTCTATCTCTCGGCAAATGAGAGCAAGGCTTAGCACGTCCAATCGCTAGCTATGTTGTCCGTACAACTGGGGACGAGGTCTCCTCAGTCTCTCGAGACCTGCCTTGTGGTGGCGCTAGGTTTGCGATCCCACAGTGGCGACACGCGGGTCCGACATGTACTACAGGACCGCGGCCGATTTAAGTTACCACCTAGCAAGTGTGGTGTCTAGCGGCGACACCACATTTACAGTTTTGCTATTAGTACAGAGGACCTACAAGAGGAAATAATAACAAAGGAAGACCAAGAACGATGTGCTCTGATTAGAGTGTAAGTCAGGGATGTAGCTTTTCGCCACTACCGTTAATCTATACATCTAAGAAACGATGTCGGGGAAAAAAAGAAGGATTCCAGAGTTGAATTGAAATTCGAGGTGAAAGGAATCAATGATAAGATTTGCAGAAAACATAGCATTCCACGGTGAAAATGAAGAAGAATTAAAAGACCTGTTGAATGGAATTAACTGCCTAATGAGAATATGAATTGAGAGTCAACTGAAGAAAGAAGAAAGTAATGAACAGTAACCGAAATGAGTTTAGCGATAAACTTACCATCAAAACTAGTATTCACGAAGAAGAAGAAGTGAATGAATTCTGTTCGCTTGGAAGCAAACTAACACATTACGAAGTAGCAGACTATAGTAGACAAACAGGGTGTTACTGGCCAAAGTAGTCTAGCCTCGAGGTAGAAATTTCTGAGAACGTACGTTTGGAGTACAGCATTGTATGGGAGCATCTGAATCATGCACTGTGTTGAAATCGGGATAGAAGAAAATTAACATACTTCAGATGTGCTGCTACAGAAGAATGTTGAAGAAATGAACGTATACGGAAAATACTGACAAAAAAAGTAACTGGATATAGGACACATGTTTAGATATAGGGAATGACTTCTATTTTCAAAACATCATTACTATTATCACAATTTTGTAAGACTAATAACGATTATATTTTCTCAACTAGCAGCATTAATCGGTGGAGGTTACAGGCTCTTCACATTGTCCACCAATTAGATTGTTCCATACATCAGTGACGACAAAAGTGAGACATATACGTAACAAATGCTACACCCCTCAAGAAGTATCGCCTCCAAGTTGTAGATAGTACTTATAGTAGTCCAGAAATTGCGTCATTAGTCGCTTCGAAACAGACACGACATAGCAGTAACTACATAAGGACTACTATAGTGCTGTACACAGTTTTATTATTGTTGTTATTAGAGTGGTTAGACACAAAGCATTAACAGCCTGAAGTCGTTGAATTTCCGCCAGTACTGAAGTAAGGAGAGCAGCAATGAAGTGATTTACGAACAATACGTGTAATACTCACATCTGAACTTGTTTGACTTTAAATGGGGTTGCAGTGTGCAGGTCAAGCAAATGACGCAATGAGGAGGACTAACGCAGGGCCTCGCGGGGTAGCCGTGCGGTCTAGGGCGCTTTGCCACGGTTCGCGCGGTTCCCCCCGTCGGAGGTTCGAGCCCTCCCTTGGGCATGGGTGTGTGTGTTGTCCTTAGTCTTAGTTAGTTTAAGTTAGATTAAGTAGTGTGTAAGCCTAGGGACCGATGACCTGAGCAGTTTGGTCCCATAGAACTTACCACAAATTTCCAATTTACCACTAACGCAGGCGAAACATGTTTTGTAACAGGTATGTATCCCCACTGCGGATAGTTAGCTTTCTTTTTTAGAAAGTGTTGTGGGTAGCACTTGCGATGCACCACGAATTTCTTCATTCTAAAACACACACACACACACACACACACACATACAAACTAAATATCATTCACCTTTCATCACTTTAATATAAAGTTCCAAGAAATGTCTTTCAGTCTACAGTGCTAAAGTGGTTGACATCGTGGGGGGAAGCAGGGGGAGCTACAGACGGCAAGATGGGGAAGGGGGTGCTAGCTAATGTTCGATTGCTACCAGGGGTAATGGTCTAAGAACGCTTGGGAACGAATGCCGGACATTTGCCACGCCGGACATTTGCCACGCCGGACATTTGCCACACTTGCCCTTCGCCAGGTAGCTTGAGCAGCGATCCCTCAGGTAAGGGACGCCCTTCCTCGTACTACTTCTGTCCGCTTTCAAACCGCCGTCTCCACATCTTACTCGATAAAACCAGTACGTAAGGGACCTTCGTCTTCGACATCTTGGCGAAATACAGAGCTTCTTTTCCGAAATCGAAATATTTATAACTTTTGGGAAACGAAAGCAATACCGACGATTATGTCAGTATATAATTAGTCCTGCCAGGTATAAATATAGATCCCTCTGTCTGTACGGTAGCTTCCCTTCACGCTTACTGATTGCGTTCGAAACAGTCTATCGCCATGGGAGCAATAAGAAAGGAACGATGTAGAAAGAATGCAAATGTACGCTAATCATTTCTTTTTTATCACTGCGTTTGTGCCTACTTTAATGACTACAACTCCATGCCCAAAAGACAATAAGGAAAGAAGAAATGGGTATGTGAATTTTTGAAAAGAAGAACGACATACTACATATTAATTTACTCTCTAAAATCCGATATCCCTTGCCGCGAAACATTAGTTAATAAAGTGTTGCGGGACAATGTTCAAAACATGACTGAAAATACGTTCACTAAACAGAAACAAGAATATCTATGATTGACATGTCATCTAAAGTCGACGTACAATTTTAAAATGTTCAAATGGTTCAAATGGTTCTGAGCACTATGGGACTTAACATCTGTGGTCATCAGTCTCCTAGAAAGAACTACTTAAACCTAACTAACCTAAGGACATCATACACATCCATGCCCGAGGCAGGATTCGAACCTGCGACCGTAGCAGTCGCGCGGTTCCGGACTGCGCGCCTAGAACCGCTTGACCACCGCGGACGGCTTTAAAATGTTACAAATAAGGAAATGAAGTAATACAGAATGGTATGCTTGTAACGTACGTTGTTGTTCTACATTGTTTAGCTCTGGTATTTACAGGATCACAGAGAAAGCATCCTAAATTTTGGAGGGAAATGCCATAATTGTCATGGTCTGCACTACAACAGAAACATGAAGCACAACTTAAGGAAAAATAATGTAACGTGTTCTAGCTCACAAGCGATATTGAAGCAGATAGTTCCTGTGACTTAGTATGGGCAGAGGTTATATTCGACAACCGGAATAATTTAATAACTGGCTCCCTTTACCGACCCCCGGTCTCAGATGAAACAGTTTCTGAGCAGTACAAAGAAAATTTGAGTGTCATCACAAATAGGTACCCAACTCATACAATTATAGTTGGCAGAGACTTCAAACTACCTTCTGTATGTTGACAAAAATACATTTTCAGACACTATTGTAGATAGAAAACAACTTCCATAATTGTTCTAAATGCTTTTTTTAATTTTTTGAACAATTAGTTCACGAGGCCATCGCAAATTGTAAATGGTTACGAAAACACACTTGATCTGTCAGCCACAAATAATCCTGAGCATCACGACGGATACAGGGATTACAGTCGTAGCGAGGCTCAATTCCGTAACAAAGAAATTCACCAAAACTAAACGCGAAATATATCTATTTATAAAACCAGCTAAAAATTCGGTTGACGTCTTTCTAAGAGACAGTCTCCAGTCCTTCCAAACTATGTAAGTGAACACCATATGTGGCTTACGTTCAAAGGAATAGTATCAACAGCACTCGAGAGATTCATACCATATAAATAAATAAGAGACGGAACTGATTCCCTGTGGTACACAAAACACGAAGGAAAGTTGCTGCAGGAGCATCGAAAAAGGCACGTATAATTTAGACGAACGCAAAATCTCCAAGATTGGCGAAGTTTTACTGAGGCTCGAAATTTGGTGCGGATTTCAATGCGAGATGCATTTAATAGTTTCAAAAATGTTCAAATGTGTGTGATATCTTATAGGACTTAACTGCTAAGGTCATCAGTCCCTAAGCTTGCACACTACTTAACCTAAATTATCCTAAGGACAAACACACCCACCCATGCCCGAGGGAGGACTCGAATCTCCGCCGGGACCAGCTCCACAGTCCCTGACTGCAGCGTCCGAGACCGCTCGGCTAATCCCGCGCGGCACATTTAATTTTTTCCACAACGAAACTCTCTCTAGAAATGTGACGGAAAATCCAAAGAGATTCTGATCCTGTGTTAAGTAAACCAGCGGAAAGGCTCAGTAAGTACCTTTACTACGCGACAGCGACAGTAATGTTACTAATGACAGTGCCACTAAAGTGGGGGTACTAAATGCGGGTGAGGAGGAGAAGGACGAGGGGGGGGAGGGGGACCCAACCCGTTGGAGCAGGTAAAATCGTGGCAAGTGTCCGGCGTGGCAAATGTCCGCACACCCTTGGGAACTACCGTATTACAGGGATCTGTAAAGGATAAAAGCTGTAAGTTGAAGAGAGACATTCGAATACATCCCACAAGTAATGGAATTCTGGGAGCAAGTGCTTGATAATGTCAGATTACCGAAATCAACTAATAGTATGGATTTAATAACTATTGTCATAATACAATTATGTTTGAAAAGTGTCTCTTAACGAAGTTCTCGCTACGGACAGTTCCACAATTTGTCCAATAACCTCCAGGAACCACTGATAATTCTAGAACATTTAATCCTGTCAAACACTAATCCGAACCGTCGCGGAACGTCTGCCAACGACTAAATTGCGTCTTACTTGTCGGCATGAAGGCGCGCGTGCGAAAAGCAGAGAACGGGATTTCATAATAGCGACGATAGCCGTTGGCCGACGTACGTAATTACTCCTGCGCCTACCAGGTGGCAGAGCGAGCCAGGGGTGTGAGGTAATTCGGCCACGCGCCGCCAGGTACCGCCACCGCGCGGGCTCCCCGCCGGCAACTTGGTGGCATTGCGTCCTCTCAGCGAGGCAGAAATCTCGTTTTCCAGTACAACGACCAGCAAACACGAGTGACGCGGAAAAGGAAAGGAAAGGGATGGCAAGGGGGTGGGGGGGAAGGGAACGGAAAAAGGAAGAAAATGTCGCCGTCTCTGTCCCGGAGCAGTTCGGCGGGGAATTTGTTCCTTTCAGCGAGTCGAGTGTCTCCGGCGACAACTCAAATACGTCACGGGCCCGCGACTCTCGAGGGGAAAAGTTGCGGCAGTTTGCCTTATTCCTGTAATTACATCTCCGCCGCTACCGCGGCCGCTTTAATAACGTTATTAGCGTGATTTCTTCGCCCCATCCCAGAGCCGACGTCAGATTATTATACGTTTTGGGCGAACAGGCGCAGGATTGCTGCACCCGATACTCCGATAGACGCTGCAAACTGCGGGATAACAGACGTAATTACTGACGCGGAAAACAGCGAATGGCACTGCATTGTTGGTGGGAGCAACGGTAAATAAAAACCCCGTGTCCCGTTACGTAATTTACTTCTTGTGGCGCTGTATTTCACTCATTTTGCAACAATTTGCGACAATATTCTTCAACCTCATACACTGTTGGGCTACACTAGCATTTATGTATGCAATTACAATATTTTGTTGTGTTTTACGTCAAGAAATTGTGTAGTGCTGCTAGAAGACCTAAACTAAAATATCAGTGCAAAATCTAGAAAAACATGCAAGAAGGCAACACTTCTGATGTCGACTATGGTGTGTCGTCATCGAGTCGTAGTTTTTAATTATTATATTTTATCTCAGACAAGTTTGTTGAATACCACATAAGAATCTCCATCAAAATTCTGCTTTCTCTGCAGTGTACAATAATTTCTCATTGACTGCTAATGTTGATTTCCCTTCGTTAGCAGGTTCGGCTTTCTACAGCTTGAGAAATAGAAGATAGTAGGACACATAAGACAGGGAAGAGGACTATGATAAACGGGGCGTGAGTCGTGCTTGGGTAGCTCAGTTTATAGAGCACTTGCCGGCGAAAGGCAAAGGTCCCGAGTTCGAGTCTCTGTCCGGCGACCAGTTATAATTTGCCAGCAAGTTTCAACTTTGAATCTGTTTGTTGTCAATATCAATCATTAAATCTTCATCGAGCGACTCAGGACTTCTGTTACAATTCAAAAAAGATGAATGAAATTCCTCTCTCACATTAAAATCTTCCAAAAACGATCACTTTCCGTTTAATAGACAGAGTTACAGAATACTACTTTGTCTGTCTATTCACCTTGTAAAATTAAAATACTTTCGATTAACACATAACTTGATGTGGATAAGAGCCACTAACCGTCCCGACAACTCTTTTTATTCGTTTCGAAGTTTAGTTGACAATGTCTCACCAGATTCTCGATAACAAATGAACTAAAATTATTCAACGCCATAAAGTTACGAATTTACGATAAAAGTCTCACGGGAAAAACAGGAACAATATGTGATGTTTGCTCAGATGAACGATGGCCTTTGGCGCTTTGTGAATCATGGTCATATATTCGACAGCGCGGTCTTTAATGGAGTCAAATTTCGTCTTCGCGATCATCGGTTACATGAAAAAAGAAAAACACAGTTTCTGTACTCACATAAGGTAACTAAAATCATAAGAAAAATTTGAAAAAAAAGTCAAACTTGCTTTAGGCTGGCGGTGCCCCAACCAAAATTTGCGACACTACAAAGCGGAGATAAATTAAAACTGCTACCACATTGATGTTTTAAATCAATGAAAGGAACCGCGTGCACTGAAAGAAAAAAAGACTTTTTAGTATCTACGAACACGGAATTGATGTAGGCTGCCGTACTAATTGTAAAACAATTAACGGCACTATAATAAATCAAATGAAGAGTTTAGTCTACATCACCCAATAAATTTTTCCTGCGCACCAGAGTGGATTGTGAAGTTATTTTACCTCGCCAGCCTCGGTGGCCGTGCGGTTCTAGGCGCTTCAGTCCGGAACTGCGCGACTGCTACGGTCGCAGGTTCGAATCCTGCCTGGGGCATGGATGTGTGTGATGTCCTTAGGTTAGTTAGGTTTCAGTAGTTCTAAGTTCTAGGAGACTGATGACAAAAAAAATCAAATGGCTCGGAGCACTATGGGACTCAACATCTGTGGTCATAAGTCCCCTAGAACTTAGAACTACTTAAACCTAACTAACCTAAGGACGGCACACACATCCGTGCCCGAGGCAGGATTCGAACCTGCGACCGTAGCAGTCGCGCTGTTCCTGACTGAGCGCCTAGAACCGCTAGACCACCGCGGACTGATGACCACAGATGTTAAGTCCCATAGTGCTCAGAGCCATTTGAACCATTTGAACCATAACAGAGGACACTAATTATTTGCACCGCAGATTAAGGTGAATTTCCTCCCCATTGAGTGGGGGAGAGGCGGTAGAATGACTCCTTTTACTACCCTGTGTGGGCTACTACTAGCCTAATTCTGTCTGCAAATTATAAAAAAAGTGTTTTTACTCTCATCAGACCGTAAATTACACTATATAGAAGAATAAGGCTTCAATGGGAAGAAGAAAATTAACCATCGATATGCAACAAATGGAATTTTACTGGCAAATACAGCCAAACGTGTCCTCGAAACGCTTGTTCTACGGAGTTGACGCAAATAAAAAGTCTACAAGGTCCGTAATTAGGATGAGAATCACGAACCAATTCCCAGACATCTTGACCAATTACATGTTCGAGAGAATCCTTACTGCGAATGTGACACAGTAATAGTAGGAGATGTTAATCACGTTTTTTTAAAATGTCAACTGTATGTAAACAATCAGATTGTTAATCGGATTTCATGACGCACTAAGAGTTAACACAGCAGCTCTCTTTCATGAAAAAAATGTATTAATTTCAAAACCAATCACGAAATTTTTAAATAAAAATGCTGGTAACGTTAGACTGTAAAATCCTAGAAAATTCCTCAAAACACTGAGAGATGGCTGTGTGGGCTTCTGGCCAAAACCACAAAAAAATATGTGCACGTTTCTTACAGGATAGATACACTATAGGTCGGAAGTGTCCGAATCTCTAATACCTGACAGTAATATGGGATGAGTCTACCTTTGGGACACCTGCGCCTGGCCGGCCTTGGTGGCCGTGCGGTTCTAGGCGCTACAGTCTGGAACCGCGTGGCCGCTACGGTCGCAGGTTCGAATCCTGCCTCGGGCATGGATGTGTGTGATGTCCTTAGGTTAGAAGTCCCATAGTTCTCAGAGCCATTTGAACCTTTGAACTTGCGCCTGAGTGGTAGCCCATTCTTCTTCAAGCGCCAAAATCACAGAAGATATTGATCATGGACGCTGGAGCAAATTCGACATTGTAATTCATCACAATGGTGACCGACCGGGTCCAGGTCGGGCAGACCAGTCCATTTCAGGAATGTTGTTGTCCGCAAACCATTGCTTCACAGGCGCTGTTGTATGACAGGGTACATTGTCCTGTTGACACAGCCATCGTCTCCGAACTGTTCCTTTACTGTAGGCAATACACAGTACTGTAAAATGTGGTCATGTCTTTCCGCATTTAGCGTTTTCTTAAGGGCGATAAGGGAGCCACACCCTGACCACGGGGAACATCCCAATACCGTGACACCACCTCCTCGGCACTTCGCTGTTGGCAACGCACATGATGGCAGGTATTGTTCTCCTGGCATTCGGCAAAGCCAGACCACTCCGTCGGTTTGCCAGAGGTGATAGCGTGATTCGTCACAGTAAATCACCCTTTTCCAGTCACGGACTCTCCAGTATTTACACTACGTCAAGCCTGGGTTAGCACTGAGTGAAGCTAGTCGAGCATTGCACGCGATCCTTTTAAACCCATACCCACTAGCTGGACTGCTGGACGCACGATGGAACTCACGGCTAATTCCTTCAGCCAATTTCACGCTATTTCTGCAGCCACCTTCCGCAATGTTCGATGGACATTGTCTGTCAGTGGATGAGGTCTACTGCGTCTCGGTTTGGATGTGGTGCTTAATTCGCATTTCCACTTCGTTATCACGTCATCAACAATCGACTTGGGCAAGCGTAGAATGGTTAAAATGTCTTAGAGGGACTTGTTACTCAGACGTGCCATAGCTCTTAGCTCTCCAGACAGTCTCATTCTGAAGTTAAAATCTTCTGGGTTATTAGGCCGCGTCATGTTTCTTCTAAAATGTTCGACGTTTCGACCCCTCTGCTGGGATCTTCCTCAAGGATCTTTTGGTGTTCACTACTGCTAGAACACTATCAGAGACGAGTGTCGCGTCCACTTGGGGAATTTTCTGGCGATCGTGCTGGAGAAGCGATAGTATTGGTTAAAATACATGTGGCTACCATTGGTGGGCCATAGTCATAAGCTAATACAGAAGAAGGGGCGTTGGTGGCTCATCTCCTGTGGATACCATTGGCGGTCATCGTGATTGGATAGAAAGGCACTGTTTCACCCTTATGCTGGAGAAGGGTTATTGGTTGAAATGCCTGCTACCGCTATTGGTTTGTCGTCGTCAGTTGCTAGATTCGAAACGGACAGAGCAAGAGAGAGGGAATGTTTACCCAAAATATTATTGTCCGCCGAGGTGACTTGCAGCGCGTTGTTTATGCCGCTCACACACCGCGGCCGCGTATTTACTTCCTTGATGGCGGGGAGCCACGATGCCGGAAGCCTATATCCGTCCTCTCTATTGAAATTAGGTGAATTCTTGGAAATTCCAACCGCTTCTCGGACCTTTCTTCTATAAGTGTTTGTTTCTTCAGCCAGTACACGTACGTTATTAAAGTCGATGTCAGAGCCACAGTTCTCATGATGTTCCGCTACTGCCGATTTTGCACTTTGATTTAGCCGCATGTGCCGTTCGTGTTCCTTAATGCGTTCTTTAACAGTTCTTCTCGTTTCGCCTATATACACTTTGCCGCAGCCACATGTCGCTTGATAGACGCCTGCACTATGGAGGTAATCAGGTGCATCCGTTTTCCGTCGGAAAAAGTCTTTTATTTTGTTTTGACTAAAGAAAGATGTCTGAATACCATTTTTCTTTAAAATTCTGCTCATGCGGTCGGTGACCCCAGAAACGAACGGTAACCTGACGGAGTGAGAAGGCGGTTCCTCGTCATTCTTATTAGCGGTATAAGTATTCCGCCTAAAAGCCCTGTCGATTGAATAACTATCATACTTTTTCTCTGCCTCGTGATGGCTGGGTATTGTGTGCTGTCCTTAGGTTTAAGTAGTTCTAAGTTCTAGGGGACTTATGACCACAGCAGTTGAGTCCCATAGTGCTCACAGCCATTTGAACCATTTGAACTATCATACACAATTGCCTTCAATGTCCTCTTTAAAAAATTTAACTACGATTCTTAGTTGTCGTCGTCGCTGATATGGAAGGCACGTGAAGACAGTTGAGTACTGCTTGCTTCTGGGCTGGGTGGTGGTGCGAAGTGGCATCTAATAACCTGTTTGTGTTATCAGATCCTCTGTATACCAACACATCTAGGAATGGGAGACCGACCTCACTCTCGACCTCCAAGGTGAATTTTATTTTGGGCTGAATTCCATGTAAGACATCTTGGAACGCATGTTCTTCGCCGTGTGTCCATATAACAAATGTATCGTCCACGTAGCAGAGCCAGCAAGAAGGCTTCAAAGGAGCACTACTTAACGCCTGTTGCTCAAAATGTTCCATAAAAACGTCAGCTGCAACTGGCTGCTTGTAGAGTCTTGTACCGCAAGGAAGCAAGGGAGAGGATGTCGTTATGAGTGGCTGGTATCCTCTTTCTGCAACACAAATGCACTCATGGATTAACACGGTTCTTTATTTACACGAACAGATAGCTGCTACTGAACTTTAATAGTCCATGTGTTGTGGTACAAGCCCGTCATTAATACACTCCTGGAAATGGAAATAAGAACACATTGACACCGGTGTGTCAGACCCACCATACTTGCTCCGGACACTGCGAGAGGGCTGTACAAGCAATGATCACACGCACGGCACAGAGGACACACCAGGAACCGCGGCGTTGGCCGTCGAATGGCGCTAGCTGCGCAGCATTTGTGCACCGCCGCCGTCAGTGTCAGCCAGTTTGCCGTGGCATACGGAGCTCCATCGCAGTCTTTAACACTGGTAGCATGCCGCGACAGCGTGGACGTGAACCGTATGTGCAGTTGACGGACTTTGAGCGAGGGCGTATAGTGGGCATGCGGGAGGCCGGGTGGACGTACCGCCGAATTGCTCAACACGTGGGGCGTGAGGTCTCCACAGTACATCGATGTTGTCGCCAGTGGTCGGCGGAAGGTGCACGTGCCCGTCGACCTGGGACCGGACCGCAGCGACGCACGGATGCACGCCAAGACCGTAGGATCCTACGCAGTGCCGTAGGGGACCGCACCGCCACTTCCCAGCAAATTAGGGACACTGTTGCTCCTGGGGTATCGGCGAGGACCATTCGCAACCGTCTCCATGAAGCTGGGCTACGGTCCCGCACACCGTTAGGCCGTCTTCCGCTCACGCCCCAACATCGTGCAGCCCGCCTCCAGTGGTGTCGCGACAGGCGTGAATGGAGGGACGAATGGAGACGTGTCGTCTTCAGCGATGAGAGTCGCTTCTGCCTTGGTGCCAATGATGGTCGTATGCGTGTTTGGCGCCGTGCAGGTGAGCGCCACAATCAGGACTGCATACGACCGAGGCACACAGGGCCAACACCCGGCATCATGGTGTGGGGAGCGATCTCCTACACTGGCCGTACACCACTGGTGATCGTCGAGGGGACACTGAATAGTGCACGGTACATCCAAACCGTCATCGAACCCATCGTTCTACCATTCCTAGACCGGCAAGGGAACTTGCTGTTCCAACAGGACAATGCACGTCCGCATGTATCCCGTGCCACCCAACGTGCTCTAGAAGGTGTAAGTCAACTACCCTGGCCAGCAAGATCTCCGGATCTGTCCCCCATTGAGCATGTTTGGGACTGGATGAAGCGTCGTCTCACGCGGTCTGCACGTCCAGCACGAACGCTGGTCCAACTGAGGCGCCAGGTGGAAATGGCATGGCAAGCCGTTCCACAGGACTACATCCAGTATCTCTACGATCGTCTCCATGGGAGAATAGCAGCCTGCATTGCTGCGAAAGGTGGATATACACTGTACTAGTGCCAACATTGTGCATGCTCTGTTGCCTGTGTCTATGTGCCTGTGGTTCTGTCAGTGTGATCATGTGATGTATCTGACCCCAGGAATGTGTCAATAAAGTTTCCCCTTCCTGGGACAATGAATTCACGGTGTTCTTATTTCAATTTCCAGGAGTGTAGTTCTCCTGCAGACTTATGTAAAGTACTCGTGCCACTGCGGTCACTAACCTAGTCTCTATGTACTGTCACAGCCCGTGACGGACTAAGCCCGCTCTGCGAATAAACTGACAGACGCCAGAATGGTTGACTGAGTGAGTGAGTGAGCCAGTGAGGCCCTCCGGTCAGCGGCAGAGGCCTAAATACTTGCTGTTGAGAATGCTTTGGCGGCGTGTTGCTTGCAGGTGTATCTCTGGCCTCTCTCATGATAGGTAAGCTCGATCCAGTGCCTACTATCGATCTTCGCTGTGTTTTTGCCGACTGGCGTGTTGGCGACAGCTTATGCCAGCACAGTGCTGTTCTCTCCTGACAACACGATACTCCCCATACTGGTGGATGCGCCTCTAGTGACACGTCTGTCTGCATTACGTAGGGGTGTCTCGATTCTTCTGATAATATATAGTCTACGTTGGGACAAGAGCATGTCTACATTCTGGAACTAGGTGTGTGCTTGGAGGGGGAGAGGGTGGAGGAAGGGAAGGTGTAGAGCAAAATAAGCACATTATCTCACAAAATAAAACACAAAATGATTGAAAGATTTTGTTTATCCTTTATTATTCATCAGATAAAACCTTGTGGTGGGTCCAGACTCAACTCTGGATTTTAACCTTTGGAGGTAAGTGCTCTGCCGAATGAGCTATTTTTTAAAAATCCTTTATTTAAGCACGACTCATGACCTGTCGATACAGTTTTATTTCTGCCAGTTCTTCATCTCCTACTTTCCAAACTCGAAGTTTTCTAAGCAGATTGTCGCGAGTATAGGCATCTTTGTTTTTTTCCATCTTTTCGTTATCCACTAGTGCCGCTCACACGAGGCTGTGACTGTTTGTACCATTCTCTCTCTATCCAGACTATGTCCTCCTATTCATCCAAGCTCATGTGGCTCCCACAAACTTCAGCAGTTTTAATGTAATGGCGAAACGTGTGATTTGCACGAGTTACGTTTTATACACAAGAACAGGAATTTGAGTATGTGTCAGATGACGATCAGTTTGGCTTTAAGAAAGGTAAAGGTACCAGACAGGAAGTTCTGGATTTGCGGTTGATAATGGAAGCAAGGCTGAAGAACAATGAGGATTCTTTCATAGAAAAAGTCGACATATAATAATCGCTCGACAATGTCAAATGGTGCAAGACGTTTGACATTTTGAGAAAAATAGGGGTAGTCTGTAGGGATGACGGGTAGTATACAATATGTACAAGAAACAAAGGAACAATAAGACTGGGAGATAAAGAATGACGTTCTCTGATTTTCGCCCCTACTGTTCAGTCTATATGTCCAACAAGCAATGATGAAAATAAAAGATAGGTTCAGGAGTGGGATTAACATTCAAGTTGAAAGGATATTAATGATAAGATTTGCTCAATGAAAGTCAAGAAAATTACAGGACTTGTTGAAGGCGACGAACAGCCTAATAAGTACAGAATATAGATTGAGAGTAAATCGAAGAAATACGGCAGTAATCAGAAGTGCCAGAACTGATGAAACTTAACATCAGAATTTGTGTCATGAAGTACGTGAAGTTAAGGAATTCTGATATCTGCTGGCCGCTGAGGCCGAGCGGTTGTAGGTGCTTCAGTCTGGATCCGCGCGACCGCTACGGTCGCGGTTCAAATACTGCCTCAGGCATGGATGTGTGTGATGTCCTTAGGTTAGTTAGGTTTAAGTAGTTCTAAGTTCTAGGGGACTGATGACCTCAGATGTTAAGTCCCAGAGTGCTCAGAACCAATTGAATTCTGATACCTTATTAGCAAAAGCCCATCATGGACGGAGCGAGGAGGACATAGAAAACAGACTAGCTTTGGCAGAAAGGGCCTGGCCAAGAGAAATCAACTATTGCCTTAATCTGAGGAAGAGATTTCTGAGATGTAGTTTTGGAACAAAGCATTGTATGGTGGTGAAACACGGACTATGGGAAAGCCGGAAAAGAAGAGAATCGAAGCATCTGATGTGTGGTGCTAGAGAAGAATGTTGAAAATTAGGTGGACTGATAAGGTAACGAATGAGAAGATTCTGCGCAGAAACAGCGGCGAAGGGAACATATGGAAAACAATGACAAGAAGAAGGGACAGGATGACAGGAGAGGTGTAGCTGTGGAGTGTTAAAAATGTAGAGGAAGACAGAGATTGGAATACATCCATTCCGGTCGCGGTGGCCGTGCGGTTCTAGGCGATCCAGTTCGGAGCTGCGCCGCTGCTACGGTCGCAGGTTCGAATCCTGCCTCGGGCATGGGTGTGAATCATGTCCTTAGGTTAGTTAGGTTTAAGTTCTAGGGGACTGATGACCACAGCAGTTGAGTCCCATAGTGCTCAGAGCCATTTGAACCATTTGAATACATCCAGCAGATAAGTGATGACGTAGGTTGCAAGGGCTACGTTGAGATGAAGAGGATGACACGAGACAGGAATTCCTGGAGCGCCACATCAAACCAGTCGGAAGACTGATGTCTTAAAAAATAAAAAAAAGCACCTAGCTGCTGTTTCCCAGTATTCCATGCCCCTACACTTTGCTACTCTTAAATATCTGTGTATCATAACACATAACATTTGGGACTCATTATTCCTGAAGTCAAAGAATATCATGATTTTTCTTTGCTGAAACCCATAACTTCGGATTTCTCTACATTAATAATTACACTACTGGCCATTAAAATTGCTACACCAAGAAGAAATGCAGATGATAAACGGGTATTCATTGGACAAATGTATTATACTGGAACTGATATGTGATTACATTTTCACGCAGTTTGGGTGCACAGATCCTGAGAAATCACTACCCAGAACAACCACCTCTAACCGTAATAACGGCGTTGATACGCCTGGGTGTTAAGTCAAACAGACCTTGGATGGCGTGTCTAGGTACAGCTCCCCACGCAGCTTCAACACGATACCACAGTTCATCAAGAATAGTGACTGGCGTATTGTGACGAGCCAGTTGCTAGGTCACCATTGACCAGACGTTTTCAATTGGTGAGAGATCTGGAGAATGTGCTGGCCAGGGCAGCAGTCGAACATTACCTGTATCCAGAAAGGCCCGTACAGGACCTGCAACATGCGGTCGTGCATTATCCTGCTGAAACAAAGGGTTTGGCAGGAATCGAATGAAGGGTAGAGCCACGGGTCATAACAAATCTGAAATGTAACGTCCACTGTTCAAAGTGCCGTCATTGAGAACAAGAGGTGGCGAAGTCGTGTAACGAATGGCATCCCATACCATCACGCCGGGTGAAACGGCAGCATGGCGATGACGAATACACGCTTCCAATGTGCTTTCATCGCGATGTCGCCAAACACGGATAAGACCATCATGATGCTGTAAACAGGATTCATCCGAGAAAATGACGTTTTGCCATTCGTGCACCCATGTTCGTCGTCGAGTACAGCATCGCAGGCGCTCCTGTCTGTGATGCAGCGTCAAGGGTAACCGCAGCCATGGTCTCCGAGCTGATAGTCCATGCTGCTGCAAACGTCGTCGAACTGTTTGTGCAGATGGTTGTTGTCTTGCAAACGTCCCCGTCTGTTGACTCAGTGATCGAGACGTGGCTGGACGGCCCGTTACAGCCATGCGGATAAGATGCCTGTCATCTCGACTGCTAGTGATACGAGGCCGTTGGGATCCAGCACGGCGTTCCGTATTATCCTGAACCCACCGATTCCATATTCTGGTAACAGTCATTGGATCTCGACCAACGCGAGCAGCAATGTCGCGATACGATAAACCGCAATCGCTATAGGCTACAGCCCGACCTTTATCAAAGTCGGAAACGTGATGGTACGCATTTCTCCTCCTTACACGAGGCATCACAACAACGTTTCACCACGCAACGCTTGTCAAGTGCTGTTTGTGTATGAGAAATCGGTTGGAAACTTTCCTCATATCAGCACGTTTTAGGTGTCGCCACCGGCGCCAACCTTGTGTAAATGTTCTGAAAATCTAATCATTTGCATATCACAGTATCTTCTTCCCGTCGGTTAAATTTCGCGTCTGTAGCACGTCATCTTCGTGGTGTAGCAATTTTAATGGCCAGTAGTGTATATTTCGGCAAGGACCACGAAGATACGACACGAGAAATTAGGGCTCATACGGAAGCATATAGATTGTCGCTTTTCCCTCGCTCTATTTGCGAGTGGAACAGGCAAAGAAATGACTGGTAATGGTATAGGCTGCCATCCACCACCCGTCGGACGGTGGTTTGCAGGTATAGAAGTGCTTTGGGGATCTTGATCAGGTTTTGACAAAAAGATAATCTGATTCAAAAGGAAGGTTTTCGTATATAATTTGTAACTGTTTTGTACAGATACCAACGGCCTTGCCGCAGTGGCAACACCGGTTCCCGCCAGATCAGCGAAGATAAGCGCTGTCGGGCTGGGCTAGCACTTGGATGGGTGACCATCCGGTATGCCGAGAGGAAAACGGGGTGTGCTCTGCCCTTGTGAGGCAAACTGAGGACCTACCTGATTGAGAAGTAGCGGCTCTGGTCTCGTAAACTGACATACGGCTGGGAGAGCGGTGTGCTGAGCCCATGCCCCTTCATATCCGCAACCAATGACGCCTGTGGTCTGAGGATGACACGGCTGCCGGTCGGTACCGTTAGGCTTTACAAGGCCTGTTCGAATGGAGTTTAGTTTAGTTTGTACAGATTGTCTGAATTATGATGAATTAAAGTTAAGTTGTGACAACGATGCCATTGCCATCTAGCGGACAGTCGCCAAAATTCTATGAAGCAGCTGTCGCTTGCTAGTGGAAAACATACTGGTGCTGTGTTCCGGCGGTAAAGCGTTTGACTGGAAAACGAAATGCTGCGAAAACGAATCTCTAGAGCGTCAAGCTCTTTATTTCATTCTGCCTTTTAATCTAGCTCTCTGCTCTCAACGACGAGGAGATTCGCCAAAAACAGAAGGTGGCTCGTATTCCACGTTGGACTGAAGCACCTCTTTCTCCGTATGGATGTTACGGAAATGTAATAGCGCAGGTACCAGTCAGTTGACTGCAATTGTTTCAGACAAACTGCACAGCGAAAAAGATGAACACTTGTGAATCAGTTTTTTATGCATAAAGTAAAACGCAGCAGGGGGTGCAGCTTTGCTTCGTTTCTACATAGAGAGTTCCGCAGCGGCGCAGCATATGACCCAACTTTCAACTTTCGGCTTTCCTTGGTTGCAACATACATGCGAACACGGTTCTGTGCGTGGTGAGGTGAAAGATATTATTTGTGTGGACATTTTCAAGCTATACAGAGGACTGGTAAACGATTTTCCACTGGCGGCAAAGAAATTTAATCTTTTTAAAGATCTTAAAGGTGTGGGCACAATATTCTTGAATAGGGTTCAGAAATTTCGTTCGGATTTAGAAGTACTTCTACACATGGTTGACGGACGCTCTTCTGAATATAGCAAACCGTTTCAGACTTCCAATTTCTGCGTCTCTCGCATCAGCAGTCGCAGCTAGCGCTCTTAATTCACCACACATTTTTCGAACAACGGGCAGTGAATTAACCAGCTTTGAAGTATTCTGATAGATATGATCAATAACGAAATGATAACCACGTTAACATGTGATGCCACACTACATTTTGAAATAATCAAATATTTTTATCCAATAGCTTCCAATGCAGTCGTCTGAGGACAAATGCTTAGCGGAAAAACGTACGAATTCAAAATATGAGATGCTTAATTTTTTATGCCTATGGTAAAATATTTTCCGAAAAACCATTTCAGCAACTAAGTCCCTTCAGCATGGCAACAGGTAACAGAGCTTTCAGCTTTCTGCCTTCCTTGAAGCAAACCTAGATGTGGAAACGATTCTTTGATACAAAGAGTCCACGACAAAGGTGATGATGATGATGATGATACACTCCTGGAAATTGAAATAAGAACACCGTGAATTCATTGTCCCAGGAAGGGGAAACTTTATTGACACATTCCTGGGGCAGATACATCACATGATCACACTGACAGAACCACAGGCACATAGACACAGGCAACAGAGCATGCACAATGTCGGCACTAGTACAGTGTATATCCACCTTTCGCAGCAATGCAGGCTGCTATTCTCCCATGGAGACGATCGTACAGATGCTGGATGTAGTCCTGTGGAACGGCTTGCCATGCCATTTCCACCTGGCGCCTCAGTTGGACCAGCGTTCGTGCTGGACGTGCAGACCGCGTGAGACGACGCTTCATCCAGTCCCAAACATGCTCAATGGGGGACAGATCCGGAGATCTTGCTGGCCAGGGTAGTTGACTTACACCTTCTAGAGCACGTTGGGTGGCACGGGATGCATGCGGACGTGCATTGTCCTGTTGGAACAGCAAGTTCCCTTGCCGGTCTAGGAATGGTAGAACGATGGGTTCGATGACGGTTTGGATGTACCGTTCACTATTCAGTGTCCCCTCGACGATCACCAGTGGTGTACGGCCAGTGTAGGAGATCGCTCCCCACACCATGATGCCGGGTGTTGGCCCTGTGTGCCTCGGTCGTATGCAGTCCTGATTGTGGCGCTCACCTGCACGGCGCCAAACACGCATACGACCATCATTGGCACCAAGGCAGAAGCGACTCTCATCGCTGAAGACGACACGTCTCCATTCGTCCCTCCATTCACGCCTGTCGCGACACCACTGGAGGCGGGCTGCACGATGTTGGGGCGTGAGCGGAAGACGGCCTAACGGTGTGCGGGACCGTAGCCCAGCTTCATGGAGACGGCTGCGAATGGTCCTCGCCGATACCCCAGGAGCAACTGTGTCCCTAATTTGCTGGGAAGTGGCGGTGCGGTCCCCTACGGCACTGCGTAGGATCCTACGGTCTTGGCGTGCATCCGTGCGTCGCTGCGGTCCGGTCCCAGGTCGACGGGCACGTGCACCTTCCGCCGACCACTGGCGACAACATCGATGTACTGTGGAGACCTCACGCCCCACGTGTTGAGCAATTCGGCGGTACGTCCACCCGGCCTCCCGCATGCCCACTATACGCCCTCGCTCAAAGTCCGTCAACTGCACATACGGTTCACGTCCACGCTGTCGCGGCATGCTACCAGTGTTAAAGACTGCGATGGAGCTCCGTATGCCACGGCAAACTGGCTGACACTGACGGCGGCGGTGCACAAATGCTGCGCAGGTAGCGCCATTCGACGGCCAACACCGCGGTTCCTGGTGTGTCCGCTGTGCCGTGCGTGTGATCATTGCTTGTACAGCCCTCTCGCAGTGTCCGGAGCAAGTATGGTGGGTCTGACACACCGGTGTCAATGTGTTCTTTTTTCCATTTCCAGGAGTGTATTTGGCTTGTGGGGCGCTCAACTGCGCGGTAATCATAGCCCGTACAATGTCCCAATTTGAAACAGTCCAATTTTTACACACTGCAATCTCCCCACTGTCACGATTGATGATGATGATGAAATGATGAGGAAAACACAAACACACACTCCCCAGGCAGAGAAAATCCCCAACCCGGCCGGGAATCGAACCCGGGACCACGTGATCCACGACAAAGAATGGCGGCAATGAGTCTCAACAGTGCATCACAGTGCGTACTAAGCTACGCAAGTGGTGGCTGTAACACGAGCTAAACATGTAGATCATACGTGTTTTTTCTTATGTTCTCTTTTATTTGTGCCGCCTCAGTCAGCCTCCAATTCATACTGAATCACTCACGTACACGTACATCCACGATTCACATAAAATATTTACATTGATTATACACATATTACCTACATCACGATGTGCTCCAAACGCCAATTCAATACTGAAAGCATAACATTCAGGCCACCGCACAGGTTTCTTGTCGTGCACTGCAGACATCACGTAACTTATATGAAAGAGATGATGTTAATTTTCTTAACGTTGTTCCCAGTGGCCCGCAAACAAACTACACTTCACCATTTAAGTCGTCCAGAAGTACATACTTAATGCTCCCCGTGCGTAGCAGGGGTAGGTCGCAAGTATGCTATACATCCACAAGTCTAGAATACAGATGGTTCCAATGGCTCTGAGCACTATGGGACTTAATATCTGAGGTCATCAGTCCCCTAGAACTTAGAACTACTTACCTATCTAACCTAAGGACATCACACACATCCATGGCCGAGGCAGGATTCGAACCTGCGACCGTAGCGGTCGTGCGGCTCCAGACTGAAGCGCCTCGAACCGCTCGGCCACACCGGCCGGCCTAGAATACAGAATACGATGCAGTCAAAAGTAATGTAAGATTATCTACGATACGCAACCTACTGACATCCTGGATTGCTTATTAGGGATAATTTGTATAATTACACTAGAATGTAGCTTCGTTCCACGTACAACTTTACACGGTAATTATTCTGTCGAAATTAAGCCGCACCACGATTACTCAAGCTTCAGCCACTTCAGCTCACTCTATTGATCTAACCGCGGCAGGAACATGAAACTTTTGATTAAACGATAACTTAATAAGTATGAAAGCAGACTCTACACCACAGTCAAAGTAATGAAAAGTCATCAGAGATCTATGACTTCCAGACAGAGAAAACTGATTCGCATAGTAGATTCCGGTTTGTGAAACCCAAGGACGAAAGTAACTATTGCGTGATGGGTTACTGCCAAGTAAGATAGATCGATGGAACTTGGACTTTAGCTAGAAAGAACTGCTACAATATAGCACAAAAGTTAACTGAAACAAATACGAGCTGAGATCAGCAGAAATGAGCTGCGCGGAGTGGCCGTGCGGTTTGAGGCGTCATGTCATGGATTGCGCGGCCCCTCCCGCAGGAGGTTGTCGCGCTACAGTCTGGAACCGAGCCACCACTATGGTCGCAGGTTCGAATCCTGCCTCGGCCAAGGGTGTGTGTGATGTCCTTAGGTTAGTAGGGTTTAAGTAGTTCTAAGTTCTAGGGGACTGATGACCTCAGAAGTTAAGTCCCATAATGCTGAGCGCCATTTTTTGAACCGTCGATTGTTGAGTCCTCTCTGGGGCATGGATGTGTGTGTTGTTTTTAGGATAAGTTAGTTTAAGTAGTGAGTAAGTCTAGGGAACTATGACCTAAGCAGTTTGGTCCCTTAGGAATTAACACACATTTTTTTTTCAGCAGAAATGTCACTTTTCTTCAAAGAGGATAATTACACTGAAGCCACCGAAATTTATGATGATGCCCTGGACATTACTAAAGGCAGGACATGTTCTTTAACAGAATGTGTGGTTAATATCAACGGCAATGCTTGCTCTGCCACGTGCTCCCATGTTGATGACAAGATGGTAAGAAGTTCTTTGTGGTAGGGTGTTCCTTTCTTCCATTAGTAACCCAACAGATATAGCACTTTGGACTGCAAAAGATGCAGTAACTCTTGCTCATTACCCGCCATCTTTAAAAAACCGCCACGAAATGGCTCTTATTTCAGTTTTTCCTCAGACACTAGCTTCTAGTGCATTTTAGACCAAAACATGGTATTTTTCCTGAAAGCTTCATGCAAAATACGTTGGGAAATTCTGTTAGAAAGTACAAAAACTGAGTCTCACTGTGATTTAGCGTTAGTTTATTTTCTACAAGCCATGAACTTAGGTCATGAACTGCACTCTTTGAAACCGACCCAATGTTGCACACCATATCATTTATATAAATAAGGAACAGGAGTGGCCCAACACTGATCCCTCTTGCCCCCCCCCCCCCCCCAACCCCCACTCAGACCCCACATCACATCCACTCTCAACATCGTGAATAATGACATTTTGCTGTCTGTTGCTAAAGTAAGAGGTGAACCAGTTGTGAGCTACTCCCCATATTCCGCAATGATCCAACTTTTGCAGCAATATTTTGTGATCAACACAATCAAACGCCCTACATAAACCAAAAAAATATGCCTAGCGTTCGAAACCTTTTATTTAACCCATCCAGTACCTCACAGAGAAAAAAGAATATAGCATTTTCAAACGACTTCTAAAGCCGAACTGTACATTTGGTAGCAAATGGTGTGATATAAAATGATGAATTATCCTTACATACACAGCCTTTTCAATTACTTTAGCAAACACTGATGGCATAGAATTAGGTCTAAAACCGTCTACATTATCCCTTTCTCCCTTTTTATGAGAGCCCTTAGTCTTCAGTGATTTAATTACTGACTCGATCTCCCCCTTGTCTGTATCACAGAGGAGTGTTTCAGACACCAATCTCGGAAAGGCATTTGCCAAGAAAGTTACGTGATTCGTTGTAGAAACTATAAATTTTTATTTAATTCAGCAGCAATGCTCAGAAAGTGATTGTTAAATACTGTACATATATCTGATTTATCAGTAACAGAAATATTTTTGCTGCGAAATGACTTTATATCGTCGACCTTGTGCTGCTGACCAGACTCTTCCTTCACAACTGACCATATGGTTCTAATTTTATCCCGTGAATTAGCTATTCTATTTGCATACCACACACTCTTTGCCTTCCTAATAACATTTTTAAGCACCTTAGAATACTGCTTGTTATGGCGTACTGTAGCTTGATTGTGACTACTAACATTCTGATATACGTAATTCCCGCTTTGTTCTACATGATATCCTTATGCCATTAGTCAGCCCCCTGGGATGGCTATTACTGCTAATACCCCATTTAGAACGTTCTAATGGAAAGCAACTCTCAAAGAGCATGAGAAATGTGTTCAGTAAAGCATTAAATTTGTCATATATGTTATTGGCACTATAAAGATCCTGCCACTCTTGTTCCCTGACGGTTGAAAAAACTCTCTATTGCTGTTGGATTAACTTTCCTACATAGTTTGTAATTACATGTGACATTTGTTTAAGTACAAAAGCCTTTTTGGTGTTAAAATTTGTGCATCATGTCTGAAACACCATTCACCCTCGTATTAACAGAATGCCCATCTAGTAATGGCTGCGCTACTGTTCCCCTGCACCCTAGTTGAAAAGAAACAGTCTACATCAGATCATATGAATTTAGGGGATCCTCCAATATCCTTTTCCTTGCATCATCATGTTGAAATCACCACATATAACTAATTTCTGGGTCAAAAATTTCTCTGAGCACTATGGGACTTAACATCGGAGGTCATCAGAGAACTCAGAACTACTTAAACCTAACTAACCTAAGGGCATCACACACATCCATGCCCGCGGCAGGATTCGAAACTGCGACCGTAGCGGTCGCGCGGTTCCGGACTGAAGCGCCTAGAACCGCACGGCCACCGCGGCCGGCGCATAGGACACAATATTTTGGCAATTGACCACGTTGCCATCATCAGGTGCGCTGATGTAACGGCCGGCGGTGGGTCTGCGCCATGTATATATAGGACAATCCGATTCCTACCGTAAACACCAAGTGAAAACCATCTTCCGTCCTCCAAGCGAAACCAAGAGCCTTCTTGGTAGTGTCAAGGACAACCTTGGTCTACGTAAATCAGGGGTTTATCAGATACCTTGCCAATGTGGTAGTGTATACATAGGACAGACCCGTACCATTGAGGACCGATGCCGAGAACATCAACGGCACACTAGACTGCAACAGGCCATAAGTCGGCAATCGCTGAGCATTGCGTGTCGGAACTCCATAGCATGGATTATGACCAAACCAAAGTCCTGACTTCCAAATACTGGGACTGTGTCATCAAAGAAGCCATAGAGGTCAGAGTAAGGGAGCCACAGCGGTTACATCCTTAACAAGGCGTGGGAACCTGCGATCACCCGGATTAAGAAGAAGAAAAAGGATATTTCCCAGAGTGTACCGGGATTTTCTCTGCCTCGTGATGGTTGGGTGTTGTGCGCTGTCCTTAGGTTAGTTAGGTTTGCGTAGTTCTAAGTTCTAGGGGACTTATGACCACAGCAGTTGAGTCTCATAGCGCTCAGAGCCAGAGCCAGAGTGTACCGACTTCGGGGCAGGAGGGAAGAATAACGCGAGATGGCATGGCAAAACAAAGGGAGTTTCCGTTGCGGCGAGATATTTTCACTAAATACCAATCACTTTCGAATGCGAGAATATTTTGTTGACATCCACCTACGTAGGGAGAAATCATCATAGTAAGTAAAATAAGAAAAATGAGAGCACGCTCGTAAAGATTTAAGTGTTCATGTTTCCAGCTCGCTTTTCTCGAGTGGAATGGTAGAGAAATAGAGTGAAAGTCGTTCGATGAAGTCTCTGCCAGGCACTTAAACGTGGTTCTCGAAATTTTCCCCTACGTGTAGAGTATTCCATGACAGAGATCGCTCATGTACCAGCGACCTTTGTTGCAGTTGTCTTCGCACTTGTTTTTGATATAAAGGTAACGATCTAGCAAACTTCAGTGCAAAACACTGTCCTGAAGATGGCTGAATGATTGTCAGCTGAAACATCCTGGGAGGAAATCGATGTTATCTGGTTGCAACTCCGAAGCTTTGCAGGACAGACTCAGGTGCGAGCTGTATAGTACTCAGGTAGATATACACTCCTGGAAATGGAAAAAAGAACACATTGACACCGGTGTGTCAGACCCACCATACTTGCTCCGGACACTGCGAGAGGGCTGTACAAGCAATGATCACACGCACGGCACAGCGGACACACCAGGAACCGCGGTGTTGGCCGTCGAATGGCGCAAGCTGCGCAGCATTTGTGCACCGCCGCCGTCAGTGTCAGCCAGTTTGCCTTGGCATACGGAGCTCCAGCGCAGTCTTTAACACTGGTAGCATACCGCGACAGCGTGGACGTGAACCGTATGTGCAGTTGACGGACTTTGAGCGAGGGCGTATAGTGGGCATGCGGGAGGCCGGGTGGGGCGTGAGGTCTCCACAGTACATCGATGTTGTCGCCAGTGGTCGACGGAAGGTGCACGTGCCCGTCGACCTGGGACCGGACCACAGCGACGCACGGATGCACGCCAAGACCGTAGGATCCTACGCAGTGCCGTAGGGGACCGCACCGCCACTTCCCAGCAAATTAGGGACACTGTTGCTCCTGGGGTATCGGCGAGGACCATTCGCAACCGTCTCCATGAAGCTGGGCTACGGTCCCGCACACCGTTAGGCCGTCTTCCGCTCACGCCCCAACATCGTGCAGCCCGCCTCCAGTGGTGTCGCGACAGGCGTGAATGGAGGGACGAATGGAGACGTGTCGTCTTCAGCGATGAGAGTCGCTTCTGCCTTGGTGCCAATGATGGTCGTATGCGTGTTTGGCGCCGTGCAGGTGAGCACCACAATCAGGACTGCATACGACCGAGGCACACAGGGCCAACACCCGGCATCATGGTGTGGGGAGCGATCTCCTACACTGGCCGTACACCACTGGTGATCGTCGAGGGGACACTGAATAGTGCATGGTACATCCAAACCGTCATCGAACCCATCGTTCTACCATTCCTAGACCGGCAAGGGAACTTGCTGTTCCAACAGGACAATGCACGTCCGCATGCATCCCGTGCCACCCAACGTGCTCTAGAAGGTGTAAGTCAACTACCCTGGCCAGCAAGATCTCCGGATCTGTCCCCCATTGAGCATGTTTGGGACTGGATGAAGCGTCGTCTCACGCGGTCTGCACGTCCAGCACGAACGCTGGTCCAACTGAGGCGCCAGGTGGAAATGGCATGGCAAGCCGTTCCACAGGACTACATCCAGCATCTCTACGATCGTCTCCATGGGAGAATAGCAGCCTGCATTGCTGCGAAAGGTGGATATACACTGTACTAGTGCCGACATTGTGCATGCTCTGTTGCCTGTGTCTATGTGCCTGTGGTTCTGTCAGTGTGATCATGTGATGTATCTGACCCCAGGAATGTGTCAATAAAGTTTCCCCTTCCTGGGACAATGAATTCACGGTGTTCTTATTTCAATTTCCAGGAGTGTAGATATAAATGAACCTGGTAAGAACAAAAGACATTGGTAAACATTTACGAATCGTATCAATTGATTTGACCTTATCCCTAGGGCTGTAACTCGACAAAAATATTCCGGATAGTGTGGGACATAACAGAATCAGCCAATAAATAACGACACTGGATCGCTAGGAAGGTTGAAACGTGGTTCTGCTCTACCCTGAATAACCATTGTAGGCGAGTATGATGGAGATCTGGAAAGATGTCTCATTCTTCTGCGACGGACAACTAAATTTCAATTCCACAAACGCATTATTTATCCATGTTTCGAATCAAGAAGATCACTGCTACTAGATGTGATACAGCTTTAATGATTTATTTCATTACAAGGTGAAAAGTGTATATTTTCTGCATCAATTAAACCGTCTGAACATCTCATAATGCGTTGCATTGCACGTCATGATTCTGTATAAAATTTAATAAGTTCCATCTTTTATCGCGTCGCGTCGTCTTAGACGATGGCAATCGCTGTTGCGCAAAGGCTTATGTTTAGTTATGCACGACCATTTTCTCATGATATCGTCACCTCGACTGGCTTCTCTTGTAGTTTCTTTTTATGAATCGAGACACAAAGGAAGTAAAGACAGAAGTTGTCATTGTAACTTCGCAAGGTACACACCACGCTGGGTATGTAAATGATTGGAGTTACAATTGTCTGTGACAGATAGTACGGCAACCAGAGTACATGAATGTTGTTAGTGTTGTCATCAGGCCTGGTAGGGTCTATAAGGGACGTGAACAGCTTCAGTTGTGGAGGGCCAGGAGATGCCGTGTAGTTGTGTGAGACTGCCTTATCAGCAGCTCACATAGGCTCATTGTGGGCCTCCATTTGCTCGGCTGGTCGAATGTTACTATATCCAGATTTGTAGGGTACCCGGATGTGAGAATGATCCGATATCGGACAGAATAAAAACATGAGGGCTGCCGTATTCGTCACAAAGGATCCGGTCCACCCACGTATGGCCACAACTAGTAAAGATTGTTGTATTGTGCACGGAGCACTTCGTAACTCTTTCACATATGCACCTGCCATCTGAGAAGAACTGGTAGACTCCATGCAACAGTTTGTGCCATCCAAGTCCGTTGGTTAGAGAATGGCAGCAGCAGGATTAGGGAATTTCTGGCCCATGCGTAGCCTTCCGTTAACGCCACAACACAAACGGCTGCGCTTGGCGTGGTGTCGCCTCTGGAAACCACAGACCGCTGTAAAAAGACATCGCACTGTGTTCAGTGCTACCCTGAATAACCCCTGTAGGCAAGTATGATGGAGATCTGGAAAGAGGTCTCATTCTCACAAATTTTGGGAGATAAACAGCGGTATTACTCCGTGGTTGATATTGTTGGGAGGTATCGGGTCAGTGACTCCATGTCACAGGTGGTAGCGATTGAGGGAAATGTGATGGCACAATAGTACCTCACGGACACACTAAGACACAAGAAATGGCTCATACGGAGGCATATAAACAGTAATTTTTCCCTCGCTCTATCTACGAGTGGAACAGGAAGGGAAACGAGGCGGTACAGGGTACCCTCCGCCACGCACCATACGGTGGCTTGTCGAGTATGTATGTAGATGTAAACGTACTACGACGTCATGCGTTACTTCTCACTCGACAATATTGTGGTGGCATTTCCAACAGGGCAACGCTCGCCACACACGGCGTGTGCCTTTATAGTTTGTGTAGGTGACAGTGAGGTGTTCCTGTGGGCAGCAAGCTTCCCAAATTCGGTCCCGATTGACGATGTCAGACTCCAACTCGGACGGTAACTGTGTCCCAGTGGCAGTACCGAGGATATCGAAGACCAGCTACAACAGTTGTAGGCCAGTTTGTCTCACGACAGGATACAACGGCTTTGTGACACCCTTCCAAAGCGACTCAGTGCCTGCATCCAGGTCAGAGGGGCCGCCTCGTCACGCTGACAAGTGCGCTCACACTGCCGAATTCTTCATAAATTTTACTCGTCTCTGTACTCAAATAACAACACAAACTCTCTCAACCCGCGAACTTTCACTTCGTTTCCTCCTTCTATTCTAGATTCTTCAAATGGTTCAAATGGCTCTGAGCACTATGGGACTCAACTGCTGAGGTCATTAGTCCCCTAGAACTTAGAACTAGTTAAACCTAACTAACCTAAGGACATCACAAACATCCATGCCCGAGGCAGGATTCGAACCTGCGACCGTAGCGGTCTCGCGGTTCCAGACTGCAGCGCCTTTAACCGCACGGCCACTTCGGCAGGCTCTAGATTCTTCACTTTCTTTTGTCACGCAGTGTACACTGCCTCCGTGAGTCAAGTGAATTTGTGGTACTGTAACAGTTCCGTCTTTCACTTATTCCAATTTGTTCTCCTAGCTACGACTATTGTTGCTATTAAAATATAAAATTGTACAATCTGTTCAGAGTGTATAGCATTGAAACTTCCTGGCATATTAAATCCGTGTGCCGGACCGAGACTCGAACTCGGGACCTTTGCCTTTCACGGGCAAGTGCTCCACCAACTGTGCTACCCAAGCATGACTCACGCCCCGTCTTCACAGCTTTAATTCTGCCAGTACCTCTTCTACCTTCCAAACTTTACAGAAGCCCTCCGGCGAACCTAGCAGAACTAGGACTACTGAAAGATAGGATATTGCGGAGACATGGCTTAACCACAGCCTGGGGGATGTTTCCACAATGAGATTTTCACTCTGCAGTGAGAACGGGGCGTGAGTCATGCTTGGTTAGCTCAGCTGGTAGAGCACTTGCCCACGAAAGGCAAAGGTCCCAAGTTCGAGTCTCGGTCCGGCATACAGTTTTAATCTGCCAGGAAGTTTCATATCAGCGCACACTCCGCACTCGGTCATAGAGCAAAATATAAAGCAACACCGTTACATAAAAAGTGAACTGGCTTTTAGCGGAAAATGTTGGCAACATGCGCGATGCGATATTCTCACTCCATAGGTATTACTGAAACATGCTGTTCACATCATACACAGATCGAATCGAAGCTTGATACGGTATTGCATAAGCTGTTTTATGGGTGATGACAACGTAACACATCTGAAATATAACGCCCACTGTTCAAAGTGCCGTCAATGCGATCAAGAGGTGACCGAGGCGTGTAACCAATGGCATCCCATTCTGCGTTTCTTCTTGTTGTCGCAATTTTGATGGCCAGTAGTGTACTATCCTCACAGACCAAGCTGCTGCAGAGGTCTCCCACACGCCAATGATTGCAGCCGATTTACCATTCATTTTAGGTGATTCCTATTCCCAATTAAGGTTTCGTTTGCAGTAGAAATAAGCAAGGCTCGAGGTCGGACAGAGTGGGAGTAGGAGACAGACAACGAGAACGGAGAGAAGAAGGTGGACAGCAAAATAAAATACTGGCGGCCACAGCCAGGAATATGACAGTGGGCAGTGTGTGTCTTTCCCTTTCATGACGGCTCGATCCCTGAGTCAACAGATGGGGACGTTTGCAAGACAACAATCATCTGCACGAACAGTTCGACGACGTTAGCAGCAGCATGGACAATCAGCTCGGAGACCATGGCTGCGGTTACCCTTGACGCTGCATCACAGTCAGGAGCGCCTGCGATGGTGTACTCAACGACGAACCTGGGTGCACGAATGGCAAAACGTCGTTCTTTTGGATGAATCCAGGTTCTGTTTACAGCATCATGATGGTCGCATTCGTGTTTGGCGACATCGCGTGTATTCGTCATCGCCGTACTGGTGTATCACCCGGCGTGATGGTATGGGATGCCATTGGTTACACGCCTCGGTCACCTCTTGATCGCATTGACGGCACTTTGAACAGTGGGCGTTACATTTCAGATGTGTTACGACCAGTGGCTCTACCCTTCATTCGATCCCTGCGAAACCCTACATTTCAGCAGGATAATGCACGACCGCATGTTGCAGGTCCTGTGCGCGCCTTTCTGGATACAGAAAATGTTGGACTGCTGCCCCGGCCAGCACATTCCCCAGATCTCTCACCAATTGAAAATGTCTGGTCAATGGTGGCCGAGCAACTGGCTCGTCACAATACGCCACTACTCTTGATGAACTGTGGTATCGTATTGAAGCTGCATGGGTAGCTGTACTTGTACACGCCATCCAAGCTCTGACTCAATGTCCAGGGGTATCGAGGCCGTTATTACGGCCAGAGCTGGTTGTTCTGGGTACTGATTTCTCAGGATCTATGCACCAAAATTGCGTGAAAATGTAATCACATGTCAGTTCTAGTACACTCCTGGAAATGGAAAAAAGAACACATTGACACCGGGGTGTCAGACCCACCATACTTGCTCCGGACACTGCGAGAGGGCTGTACAAGCAATGATCACACGCACGGCACAGCGGACACACCAGGAACCGCGGTGTTGGCCGTCGAATGGCGCTAGCTGCGCAGCATTTGTGCACCGCCGCCGTCAGTGTCAGCCAGTTTGCCGTGGCATACGGAGCTCCATCGCAGTCTTTAACACTGGTAGCATGCCGCGACAGCGTGGACGTGAACCGTATGTGCAGTTGACGGACTTTGAGCGAGGGCGTATAGTGGGCATGCGGGAGGCCGGGTGGACGTACCGCCGAATTGCTCAACACGTGGGGCGTGAGGTCTCCACAGTACATCGATGTTGTCGCCAGTGGTCGGCGGAAGGTGCACGTGCCCGTCGACCTGGGACCGGACCGCAGCGACGAAGGATGCACGCCAAGACCGTAGGATCCTACGCAGTGCCGTAGGGGACCGCACCGCCACTTCCCAGCAAATTAGGGACACTGTTGCTCCTGGGGTATCGGCGAGGACCATTCGCAACCGTCTCCATGAAGCTGGGCTACGGTCCCGCACACCGTTAGGCCGTCTTCCGCTCACGCCCCAACATCGTGCAGCCCGCCTCCAGTGGTGTCGCGACAGGCGTGAATGGAGGGACGAATGGAGACGTGTCGTCTTCAGCGATGAGAGTCGCTTCTGCCTTGGTGCCAATGATGGTCGTATGCGTGTTTGGCGCCGTGCAGGTGAGCGCCACAATCAGGACTGCATACGACCGAGGCACACAGGGCCAACACCCGGCATCATGGTGTGGGGAGCGATCTCCTACACTGGCCGTACACCACTGGTGATCGTCGAGGGGACACTGAATAGTGCACGGTACATCCAAACCGTCATCGAACCCATCGTTCTACCATTCCTAGACCGGCAAGGGAACTTGCTGTTCCAACAGGACAATGCACGTCCGCATGTATCCCGTGCCACCCAACGTGCTCTAGAAGGTGTAAGTCAACTACCCTGGCCAGCAAGATCTCCGGATCTGTCCCCCATTGAGCATGTTTGGGACTGGATGAAGCGTCGTCTCACGCGGTCTGCACGTCCAGCACGAACGCTGGTCCAACTGAGGCGCCAGGTGGAAATGGCATGGCAAGCCGTTCCACAGGACTACATCCAGCATCTCTACGATCGTCTCCATGGGAGAATAGCAGCCTGCATTGCTGCGAAAGGTGGATATACACTGTACTAGTGCCGACATTGTGCATGCTCTGTTGCCTGTGTCTATGTGCCTGTGGTTCTGTCAGTGTGATCATGTGATGTATCTGCCCCAGAAATGTGTCAATAAAGTTTCCCCTTCCTGGGACAATGAATTCACGGTGTTCTTATTTCAATTTCCAGGAGTGTATAATATATGTGTCCTATGAATACCCGTTTATCATCTGCGTTTCTTCTTGGTGTCGCAATTTTGATGGCCAGTAGTGTACTATCCTCACAGACCAAGCTGCTGCAGAGGTCTCCCGCACGCCAATGATTGCAACCTATTTACCATTCATTTTAGGTGATTCCTATTCCCAATTAAGGTTTCATTTGCAGTACGAATAAGCAAGGCTCGAGGTCGGACAGAGTGGGAGTAGGAGACAGACAACGAGAACGGAGAGAAGAAGGTGGACAGCGAGAACGGGTGAGAATGAGATGGACAGAGACAGAAGATGCAGAGAGACATGGTCATATATTCAATCACCATATGTACTGAGGAATTCCGAAGCATTGCCGAATTCGCTAGTACAGAACAGCATGTATGTTTTGGGCCAGTTGAAGAGAAGGCGAGTCGCAGTGCTTCGGCGTCGTAACACTTGGCGCAGTCAGCGCGGCCAGCTACCAACCGGGCCCCGGCGGCCGCTCTGAGTGCCGCGACCGCCCCAGCAGGCGGGGGCGGATCCCCGCTGAATATGCATGGCGCGGCGCGCGCTCAGCCCGCCGGCCGCGAATCTATTACGCTGCGATCCGCGGCCGTGCCGGAGAGGGCCGCCTGCCTCCAGGAAAACGCTTCCGCCAGGACCGCCGGGCGGGCAGCGGCGCGCCGTCACCTATACGAAGACGGGCAGCGAGGAATCTCGTGTCGCACTTTTGTACCTACCCTTCACTATCGGCATAAATACAGCAGAGTCAACTGGAACTACCGCTACTGAATGCCGGGGATTCAACTGAACCTATCGATACCGGGTGTCTGTATCATATCGTAATGTATTGTTGTTCTGGTATGTTACATCCTACTTGGGTAAACAGAAAGAAAAGAGAACGCCGACGGCATTTCTTTTGAGGCTATATTAATTTTTAGAAAGTACCCGTGACAAAGCGATCTGCAATTGTAGCCCGAGATCCGCGTTATGCATAAAGGCAGTCTGAAAAGTTGGAACATTAAAGAAAAACTTCCTGCTGGATCACAATTGGAATGGAGAGTCTGGAAGAGCCTAAATAGACTTAGATGTCAAATGGGAAGATCACAGGATAACCTGATCAAGTGGGGATACGCCAAAGAAGAGCCCTGCCAATGTGGAGGAAAACAAACCGTGACACACCTGCTGACCTGTCCATCTTTGCTGGCCCCATGCACTTTCCAAGACCTGTGGTTGGCCAACGACGCTGCAGTGAAGTGTGCCGAACACTGGAGAGAGATATGAGCCTTGCTTTAGACAATAATGACGACTTACAATATGTGAAGATCATGAATGTATATATGAATGAATAACTATCATTTACTTGTATTTGTAATCTAGCATATATAGCGTGTTAATTAATTACAGATGTAGCTCAGACACGATTAAATAAATAAATAAATAAATAATAAGCGTATGGCATTGGTGGCCGCGAGAACCCTCGCGGAGCGGTTCGGCCGCCACTCCACAAGTTCTTTAACGCCACTACGGCGACTTGCGAGTGAATGAGGATGAAATGATGAAGAAAGACACACAACACGCAGTCATCTCGAGGCAGAGAAAATCCCTGACCCCGCCGGGAATCGATCCCGGAACCTAGTGCGAGGGAAGCGAGAACGCTACTGCAAGACCACGAGCCGCGGACATGTTGGTTGTGATTAGGAATGGACCAGCAATGTAATTACGAGAACTTTGATGTGGTGATACAACGATCTGTAAAGTAGCCCGAGGTCTAGGCTAGCCTGCCGCGTGGGATTAGCCGAGCGGTCTGAGGCGGTGCACTCATGGACTGTGCGGCTGATCCCGGTGGAGGTTAGCGTCCTCCCTCGGGCATGGGTGTGTGTTTGTCCTTAGGATAGTTTAGGTTAAGTAGTGTGTAAGCTTAGGGAATGATGACCTTAGCAGTTAAATCCCATAAGATTTCACACACATTTGAACATTTTTTTCTAGGCTACCTTAAGGCGACAGTTTGGTTGAGAGTTGCCAAATCGGAATCTAAAGCTTCAGTTAATCCATAAAACATTCTGCATTGATAATGCTATTCATCGTGTAGTCAACGACTACTTGCGTAATACATCTTTCCACCGGCGTTTCCCGTCCCGCGCGACGGTCATGTACACTCCTGGAAATTGAATTAAGAACACCGTGAATTCATTGTCCCAGGAAGGGGAAACTTTATTGACACATTCCTGGGGTCAGATACATCACATGATCACACTGACAGAACCACAGGCACATAGACACAGGCAACAGAGCATGCACAATGTCGGCACTAGTACAGTGTATATCCACCTTTCGCAGCAATGCAGGCTGCTATTCTCCCATGGAGACGATCGTAGAGATGCTGGATGTAGTCCTGTGGAACGGTTTGCCATGCCATTTCCACCTGGCGCCTCAGTTGGACCAGCGTTCGTGCTGGACGTGCAGACCGCGTGAGACGACGCTTCATCCAGTCCCAAACATGCTCAATGGGGGACAGATCCGGAGATCTTGCTGGCCAGGGTAGTTGACTTACACCTTCTAGAGCACGTTGGGTGGCACGGGATACATGCGGACGTGCATTGTCCTGTTGGAACAGCAAGTTCCCTTGCCGGTCTAGGAATGGTAGAACGATGGGTTCGATGACGGTTTGGATGTACCGTGCACTATTCAGTGTCCCCTCGACGATCACCAGTGGTGTACGGCCAGTGTAGGAGATCGCTCCCCACACCATGATGCCGGGTGTTGGCCCTGTGTGCCTCGGTCGTATGCAGTCCTGATTGTGGCGCTCACCTGCACGGCGCCAAACACGCATACGACCATCATTGGCACCAAGGCAGAAGCGACTCTCATCGCTGAAGACGACACGTCTCCATTCGTCCCTCCATTCACGCCTGTCGCGACACCACTGGAGGCGGGCTGCACGATGTTGGGGCGTGAGCGGAAGACGGCCTAACGGTGTGCGGGACCGTAGCCCAGATTCATGGAGACGGTTGCGAATGGTCCTCGCCGATACCCCAGGAGCAACAGTGTCCCTAATTTGCTGGGAAGTGGCGGTGCGGTCCCCTACGGCACTGCGTAGGATCCTACGGTCTTAGCGTGCATCCGTGCGTCGCGGCGGTCCGGTCCCAGGTCGACGGGCACGTGCACCTTCCGCCGACCACTGGCGACAACATCGATGTACTGTGGAGACCTCACGCCCCACATGTTGAGCAATTCGGCGGTACGTCCACCCGGCCTCCCGCATGCCCACTATACGCCCTCGCTCAAAGTCCGTCAACTGCACATACGGTTCACGTCCACGCTGTCGCGGCATGCTACCAGTGTTAAAGACTGCGATGGAGCTCCGTATGCCACGGCAAACTGGCTGACACTGACGGCGGCGGTGCACAAATGCTGCGCAGCTAGCGCCATTCGACGGCCAACACCGCGGTTCCTGGTGTGTCCTCTGTGCCGTGCGTGTGATCATTGCTTGTACAGCCCTCTCGCAGTGTCCGGAGCAAGTATGGTGGGTCTGACACACCGGTGTAAATGTGTTCTTTTTTCCATTTCCAGGAGTGTATTTACTGTCTCATGGAGTGATGTTTGGCCGCTGAACTTCTTCACTATCAGGTGTAAGCTGACGTGGTTACCTTGGCCAGTTACCTTATTGCCTATTAAATCTGAAACACCATGAAGGCAGTGAACCGTTGCACTATCGACAGCTCGCGCCACGTCTCCTGGAACACGATCTGGAGTGAAGGAGGCGTGGCAAGTTTACGGCGAGTGCCGTTGAGGCCGTTTCTGGGAAGAGCCCATGTGTGGAGTAGCAGGTCTGTGGGGCAATAGACTGTCTGTCTGTTCTGTCGCCCGTGTGACTTCCAAGTTTGGCTGAGCACCTTCCGCACACGAGGGACGCGCACCGGAAACTGGAGAGATTATTCCTCTGGACGGCCAGATATGGATGCGGGCGTTGGGTCGTCGCCATCCACTCATGTCCTGGCGGCTCAAGTTTTCCCACTGTTTGCAGGTTTGGGTGCTCGCTGAGCTACTTTTGGTTCGTTTCTTCGGTGCTGAGACCACGCGGCAGTCATAAAGGCTGAGCTTTCTCTCGCGTGTGACTGTCATTATTGTGACTGGTTCGCTTTCAGTGCGTGTTTACGCCCTGTTGCTCCTACATCGCATTCGGTTTAGCGTCCTGTCGTTGTCATTCCCTGTTCCTGTGTCTGGCCAAGTGATCTGAGGACTGTGTCGCTCGTATCAAAACATAATACACTACTGGCCATTAAAATTGCTACACTAAGAAGAAATGCAGATGATAAACGGGTATTCGTTGAACAAATATATTATCCTAGAACTGACATGTGATTACATTTTCACGCACTTTGGGTGCGTAGATCCTGAGTCATCAGTACCCAGAACAACCAACTCTGGCCGTAATAACGGCATTGATACGCCTGGGTATTGAGTCAAAAAGAGCTTGGATGGCGTGTGCAGGTACAGCTTCAACACGATACCACAGTTCATCAAGAGCAGTGACTGGCGTATTGCGACGAGCCAGTTGCTCGGCCACCACTGACCAGAAGTTTTCAATTGGTGAGAGATCTGGGGAATGTCCTGGCCAGGGCAGCGGTCGAACGTTTTCTGTATCCAGAAATGTCCGTACAGGACCTGCAACATGCTGTCGTGCATTATCCTGCTGAAATGTAGGGTTTCGCAGGGATCGAATGAAGGGTAGAGCCACTGGTCGTAACACATCTGAAATGTAACGTCCACTGTTCAAAGTGCCGTCATTAAGTACAAGAGGTGACTGAGACGTGTAACGAGTGGCATCCCATACCATCACGCCGGGTGATACGCCAGCATGGCGATGACGAATACACGCTTCCAATGTGCGTTCACCGCGATGTCGCCAAACACGGATGCGACCATCATGATGCTGTAAAGAGAACCTGGATTCATCCGAAAAAATGACGTTTTGCCATTCGTGCACCCAGCTTTGTCGTTGAGTACACCATCGCAGGCGCTCTTGTCTGTGATGCAGCGTCAAGGGTAACCGCAGCCATGGTCTCCGAGCTGATAGTGCATGCTGCTGCAAACGTCGTCGAATTGTTAGTGCAGATGGTTGTTGTCTTTCAAACGTTTCCATCTATTGACTCAGGGATCGAGACGTGGCTGCACGATCCGTTACAGGCACGCGGATAAGATGCCTGTCATCTTGACTGCTAGTGATACGAGGCCGTTGGGATCCAGCACGGCGTTCCGTATCACCCTTCTGAACCCACCGATTCCATATTCTCCTAACAGTCATTGGATCTCGACTAATGCGAGCAGCAATGTCGCGATACGATAAACCGCAATCGCTATAGGCTACAATTCGACTTTTATCAAAGTCGGAAACGTGATGGTACGCATTTCTCCTCCTTACACGATGCATCACAACAACGTTTCACCAGGTACCGCCAGTCAACTGTTGTTTGTGTATGAAAAATCGGTTGGAAACTTTCCTCATATCAGCACGTTGTAGGTGTCGCTACCGGCGCCGACCTTGTGTGAATGCTCTGAAAAGCTCTTCCCCCTATCGGTTAAATTTCGCGTCTGTAGCACGTCATCTTCGTGGTGTAGCAATTTTAATGGCCTGTAGTGTCGCTTCCATATGGTAATTGTCATAGAGTTCTGATTTGTTTTTTTTTATTTTATTTTATTTATTTGTTTATCTATTTATTATCTGCTATGTTGTGCACTAAATAGTGAGGACGCTTTCTTTAGCCATTGGGAGTCGCAACTGGAGCAGATCTTGTTGAACGTATTTTGTTTGGTTATACTTCCAAGCCAAAATTGTGTTTAACGTAGGTGGAGTTCATCCGCCAACCATTCGTACCTCCTTTCCACCGACGTTTCCCCTCCCGCGCGACGGTCATATATTTACCGTTTCCGTCTCATGGAGTGATCTGAAGCGGACTTTCGGTAGGCCGCTGAATTTCTTCACTGTCGGGTGTAAGTGGACGTGGTTATCTTGACCAGTTACCTTAGTGAAATTACAATGAAATGCAGTCCTTCAGCTGCCTACAGGGGTTGAAAAATATCGACGGGGACAGTTGAAAGTGTGTGCCCCCACCGGGACCCGAACCCGGGATCTCCTGCTTACATGGCAGACGCTCTATCCGAGCGAGCCGCCGAGGGCACAGAGGATAGAGCGACTGCAGGGATTTATTTCCTTCACGTTCCCCGTCAGACCGACACTTGTAACTTACTGTCCACACACTACATTTGCAGTGCTCCTGCCCACTATACTCATTACTTGTGGCAGTCAATATTCCCGTAAGAGTTTGAGCAATGTAAGTGCATCCACACTGAAGAAGATCCGAAAGAACAGAAACCATCTTCATATTGATAAGGCTAATTGACTTCTGCAGGCTGATAGTGGGCTCTACCCTTGGAAATCATCAGGGGATAAATACAGAAACCAAATCGATTTTATACTGGTAGATGGAAGATACAGGAATGGAATCAAGAAGGTGTACACATTACCAGGTGCAGATATTAATAGCAACCACAACTTACTTATGGCAGAAATAGAAATAAGAATGAAAAAAATTGAAGGAGGCGACCATGGTGAAGAAGTGGGATCTACAGAAGATCCAACAAATAACAAATTAAATTCTGTCACTTGAGTTTCTAAACACATTACGAGACAAAGAACCACCTGATAATATCAAATTGTACGGGAATATGTTGAAAGAAGGAATCTTTAAAGCAGGACAGCAAAATGTAGGCCATGTAAAAGGGAAAATGGCAAAAAGCCATGGGTCACACAAGAAATGGTCCAAGATCGAGGAGAGAAGAAAATTTAAAAAAAAAAGAACACTGAAGATGCTAGAAAAATGTACCGAAGGTTAAATAATGAACTGCGAAAAGAAATAGAGCAGAACTAGGACAAAATGGCTAAAAGGAGAATGTGATGCAATTGAAGAACTGAACAGGAAGGGAAGATACGACTTGCTATACAACAGAGTTAAGACTATGACATGGGATCAAAACAGAGCAGGAAGTGCTACTATGGAAATTTTGAGTAAAGACGAAAAGGTAGTGTACAAAGATCGTAACGATGTCCTCCAGAGATGGGTAGAATATCTAAAAGAGGTGTATGACACAAATCGCAAACCAGAAACTCTGGAACTTGAATCACTCAACAGTGTAAGGTATGACGAGAAAGGAACAACCATCATAATTGAAGAAGTAAAGTCTGCCATAGTAACAATGAAAAATGGCAAAGCAGTAGGTACAGATACGATAACTGGAGAAATATTTAAATGCTTGAACCAAGATGAAATAAGAGAAATACTGAGGTTATGTAATAAAATATATGAATGTGGTGAACGGCCTGAGGACTTGCTGACAACGGTTATGATTCCCTTACCGAAAAAACAAGGAACCAATAAATGCAGTGAGCACAGGACAATCAGCATCATTTCACATGCAGCCAAAGTGATGTTTAAAATAATTAATAAAATACTTGAAAAAGTAATGGAGGAGAATCTTGGCGAGGAACAGTTTGGCTTTAGACGGAATACGGGCACAGTAGATACAATAGGGCTCCTACGAATCTTGAGAGGAAGGTTTATTGAAAAAGGAAAAGACCTATATATGTGCTTCATCGATCTAGAAAATGCATTTGACAATGTGGTTTGGGACAAGCTGCCGACTATAATGAGGGAAAAGAGAGTGGACTGGAAAACCAGAAGACTTGTAAACTCATTATATCTGAATCAAAAAGCCTCAGTTAAAGTGAGAGGATAAAGTACAAACTGGGTCGGACCAGGAAAAGGAGTAAGACAAGGATGCTGTCTATCACCTACCCTTTTCAAACTCTACTTGGAAAATATGACTGACCAATGCGCGTTAGATGACAAAGGTGTAGAAACTGAAGGAAGAAGAGTAGGGTGTCTGAGGTTTGCTGATGACATGGTCCTTCTAGCCACAGGGGAAAAAGGATTCAAAATGGTTCAAATGGCTCTGAGCACTATGGGACTCAACATCTTAGGTCATAAGTCCCCTAGAACTTAGAACTACTTAAACCTAACTAACCTAAGGACATCACACACACCCATGCCCGAGGCAGGATTCGAACCTGCGACCGGAAAAAGGATTACAGGATTTAGAGGACACAACTGAAGGTAACGGAAAAAATTATGGAATGAAAATTAACAGAAAGAAAACAAAAGTATTGCACTAGGAGAAAATAAAGAAATAAAAATTATGCTAAATGGAGAAATATTATAACAGGTGTAAAATTTTAAGTATCTTGGAAGAAGGATAGACATCGACTGGAAGCGCAGCACAGAAATTAAAACAAGGACATCAATGGCAAAAAATGCATTTTATAAGAAAAGGAGAATTTTCTGCAGCAGTCTGGACATAGAACTGAGGAAAAGACTCATAAAATGTTTTGTATGGAGAGTCCTTCTGCATGGCGCTGAAACATGGACTTTAAGGAAGAAAGGCAAAGAAAGGGTGGAGGCTTTTGAGGAGGAGGAGGAGGAGATTAGTGTTTAACGTCCCGTCGACAACGAGGTCATTAGAGACGGAGCGCAAGCTCGGGTGAGGGAAGGATAGGGAAGGAAATCGGCCGTGCCCCTTCAAAGGAACCATCCCGGCATTCGCCTGAAGCGATTTAGGGAAATCACGGAAAACCCAAATCAGGATGGCCGGAGACGGGATTGAACCGTCGTCCTCCCGAATGCGAGGCCAGTGCGCCAACCACTGCGCCACCTCGCTCGGTGGGAGGCTTTTGAGATGTGGACATGGCGGAGGATGGAAGGAATAAGTTGGATGAAGTACTGAGAAGAGTGGGAGAGAAAAGACAGTTACTTCTTTTCTTTCTTTTGCTACTGCCTTTTCCCGCATTGTGCGCACGGCCGGCAGGGCTAAGTATCGATTTGGCATGGTTAATTTGAAGGGGTGGCCGGATGGCCTTCCTGCCGCCACCCCATACCCCCTGGGATGGAATTAGCGTACCCCAACTGTCTGCATCTATTGTAAATCGTGAAATAGTGTGATTGTGTTTCAAATGTCTGCGAATCGTGTAACTGAGGCGGGACGTGGGGACCAGCCCGGTATTCACCTAGTAGGATGTGGAAAACCGCCTAAAAACTACATCCACCAGCCGTCGTCGGTAATCCGCCGGACTGATTCGATCCGGGGTTGGCGTGCCTACCCGAGTCCAGGAAGCAGCGCGTTAGCGCTCTCGGCTATCCTGGCGGGTAGAGAAAAGACAGTTACTAGATGTAATAAACAGAAGAAAAATAAGTTGGACTGGGCATGTATTAAGAAACAATGACGGACTGTTAAAAACAATTTTAAAAGTTATGTATAAAGGAAAAGGAAGCGAGGAAGGAAGATATTTCAGATACTGGATGACGTGATGGACGGTGCAACATACAGCAGCCTTAAGAAGGAGCAATGGATGGCAGAAAATGGAGAGGCAAAGGATCTGCTAATACAGCAGGAAACTAATGATGATGATCCTTTAAATGAAAACCCACCTTAGAACGTGATTGTACGCGATTTAATCAACAAATATATAAATCACTAACATCACTTAAGCTTGGTGAATCAGATAAATTGCCCAAACGTGCAGAAATTAGCGCCAGCTTCAAAGAAATAATTTATAAAACACATAAAAGTTTAAACCAAGCCGACGACTAGGACAGTTAAAATTAACGGCTCAGATCTAAATTTTTAAATACCTACACCAACTGTTAGCCGCTCTTTCCTCAAATAAATTACGAGTAGACACAGTCGAGGATTAAGTGCGCCAAAATATGCAGTAAACTAACAACAGAGAAACAAAGCTGCACGTGATTTGGCCTTGCTACTTTATGATTTCAAAAGTTAACAAAAAAAAAAAAATTCAAAATCGGTAGCGCTGCACTAGCAGAACTACAAGGTGCTACAACTACACGAAAGCACGTTCCTAACAGCACATCACAGTCCTAGCGTTTCACTGACGACAGTACGGGAGAGCAATTATCTCACGGCGAAGGCAAGGAATCATTTTTATGTAAGCCGATCGACGCTCACCGTTTTAAAATTGCAACGCTCAAGAGCTCTCACAAATAGATTTTGTGAGCCATCGTTTCCCTGCGAGTGTTCGACAATCGTGAAGACAGGATTTAGCAGACGCCTCCATTTATCCAAACTGAATCCACCGAGCTGCTCTTACTTTGCACCATGGACACCAGCACACACCGAGGCTATAGCGGCAGCTCCATCTAAATTTCCTAAAACCGCGTCGATCGCATAAAATATTTCTTTATTTAAGACAACCGGATTCGACAATCAAAAAAATGGCTCTGAGCACTATGGGACTCAACTGCTGAGGTCATTAGTCCCCTAGAACTTAGAACTAGTTAAACCTAACTAACCTAAGGACTTCACAAACATCCATGCCCGAGGCAGGATTCGAACCTGCGACCGTAGCGGTCCTGCGGTTCCAGACTGCAGCGCCTTTAACCGCACGGCCACTTCGGCCGGCGATTCGACAATCTTTGCTATCATCTTCAATAGGTCTTAAAATACTTTTGTTGTAAAACGTCTTCATTTTACGTTGAAACCTCACGCCAACTTGTCAAATAGATAAAAATTAGCACATTATAAAAAGTCTGTCATAACTAAAATATTTAAAAACGTAAAGCACCTCGAGAAAAAGACCACGTCCGCGTGTATATCGCTCACAGATGCTTGTTACATCACTAAAACGTAGCACACAGTAGCACATCTGTTTACATAACCAGGGCATATTCTTCATTATCATATTTCCAATTCATTGTGACAATTGTCCCCCACAACAAAGGGCCTGCTACATCTACATCTACATCTATATTCATACTCCGCAAGCCACCTGACGGTGTGTGGCGGAGGGTACCTTGAGAACCTGTATCGGTTCTCCCTTCTATTCCAGTCTCGTATTGTTCGTGGAAAGAAGGATTGTCGGTATGCCCCTGTGTGGGCTCTAATCTCTCTGATTTTATCCTCATGGTCTCTTCGCGAGATATATGCAGGAAGGAGCAATATACTGCTTGACACCTCGGTGAAGGTGTGTTCTCGAAACTTCAACAAAAGCCCGTACCGAGCTACTGAGCGTCTCTCCTACAGAGTCTTCCACTGGAGTTTATCTATCATCTCCGTAACGCTTTCGCGATTACTAAATGATCCTGTAACGAAGCGCGCTGCTCTCCGTTGGATCTTCTCTATCTCATCTATCAACCCTATCTGGTACGGATCCCACACTGCTGAGCAGTATTCAAGAGGTGGGCGAACAAGCGTACTGTATCCTTTTTCCTTTGTTTTCGGATTGAATTTCCGTAGGATTCTTCCAATGAATCTCAGTCTGGCATCTACTTTACCGACGATCAACTTTATATGATCATTCCATTTTAAATCACTACTAATGCGTACTCCCAGATAATTTATGGAATTAACTGCTTCCAGTTGCTGACCTGCTGTATTGTAGCTAAATGATAAGGGATCTTTCTTTCTATGTATTCGCAGCACGTTACACTTTTCTACATTGCCATTCCCTGCACCATGTTTCAATTATCTGCAGATCCTCCTGCATTTCAGTACAATTTTCCATTCTTACAACCTCTCGATATACCACAGCATCATCCGCAAAAAGCCTCAGTGAACTTCCGATGTCATCCACAAGGTCATTTATGTATATTGTGAATAGCAACGGTACTATGACACTCCCCTGCGGCACACCTGAAATCACTCTTACTTCGGAAGACTTCTCTCCATTGAGAATGACATACTGCGTTCTGTTATCTAGGAACTCTTCAATCCAATCACACAATTGGTCTGATAGTCCATATGCTCTTACTTTGTTCATTAAACGACTGTGGGGAACTGTATCGAACGCCTTGCGGAAGTCAAGAAACACGGCATCTACCTGGGAACCGGTGTCTATGGCCCTCTGAGTCTCGTGGACGAATAGGGCGAGCTGGGTTTCACACGATCGTCTTTTTCGAAACCCATGCTGATTCCTACAGAGTAGATTTCTAGTCTCCAGAAAAGTCATTATACTCGAACATAATACGTGTTCCAAATTCTACAACTGATCGACGTTAGAGATATAGGTCTATAGTTCTGCACATCTGTTCGACGTCCCTTCTTGAAAACGGGGATGACCTGTGCCCTTTTCCAATCCTTTGGAACGCTACGCTCTTCTAGAGACCTACGGTACACCGCTGCAAGACGTCATCCACTGAAAACAGAAGCATTCAAGACTGACTGACACTTCCTCAAAGACACAGGGCAGTGCACTCCAACACTCTCCTCCTCTCGACGGCACGATTCGCCCAGCCACCTAGCATTAAGCGATACCATGCATCCACGACTGGAAACAAATCTTCACGATCGACTACGAACGTCTCAATCAACATATGCTACCACATTTAAAGTGGTGCTCCCTAACATAATTCCATGTGCTGTCTGCCCTTCCACCAGTGTAGCATATCGTCCATGTGGTCTTCAGTCCTGAGACTGGTTTGATGCAGCTCTCCATGCTAATCTATCCTGTGCAAGCTTCTTCATCTCCCAGTAGCTACTGCAACCTACATCCTTCTGAATCTGCTTAGTGTATTCATCTCTTGGTCTCCCTCTACGATTTTTACCCTCCACGCTGCCCTCCAATACTAAATTGGTGATCCCTTGATGCCTCAGGACATGTCCTACCAGCCGATCCCTTCTTCTAGTCTAATTGTGCCACAAACTTCTCTTCTCCCCAATCCTATTCAGTAGGTCCTCATTAGTTACATGATCTACCCACCCAATCTTCAACATTCTTCTGTAGCACCACATTTCGAACGCTTCTATTCTCTTCTTGTCCAAACTATTTATTGTCCATGTTTCACTTCCATACATGGCTACACTCCATACAAATACTTTCAAAAACGACTTCCTGACACTCGATGTTAACAAATTTCTCTTCTTCAGAAACGCTTTCCTTGCCATTGCCAGTCTACATTTTATATCCTCTCTACTTCGACCATCATCAGTTATTTTGCTCCCCAAATAGCAAACTCCTTTACTACTTTAAGTGTTTCATTTCCTAATCTAATTCCCTCAGCATCACCTGACTTAATTCGACTACATTCCATTATCCTTGTTTTGCTTTTGTTGATGTTCATCTTATACCCTCCTTTCAAGACACTGTCCATTCCGTTCAACTGCTCTTCCAAGTCCTTTGCTGTCTCTGACAGAATTACAATGTCATCGGCGAACCTCAAAGTTTTTATTTCTTCTCCCTGGATTTTAATACCTACTCCAAATTTTTCTTTTGTTTCCTATACTGCTTGCTCAATGTACAGATTGAATAACATTGGGGAGAGGCTACAACCCTGCCTCAGTCCCTTCCCAACCACTGCTTCCCTTTCATGCCCCTCGACTCTTATAACTGCCACCTGGTTTCTGTACAAATTGTAAATAGCCTTTCGCTCCCTGTATTTCACCCCTGCCACCTTTAGAATTTGAAAGAGAGTATTCCAGTCAACATTGTCAAAAGCTTTGTGTAAGTCTACAAATGCTAGAAACGTAGGTTTGCCTTTCCTTAATCTTTTTTCTAAGATAAATCGTAAGGTCAGTATTGCCTCACGTGTTCCAACATTTCTACGGAATCCAAACTGATCTTCCCCGAGGTCGGCTTCTACAAGTTTTTCCATTTGTCTGTAAAGAATTCGCGTTAGTGTTTTGCAGCCGTGACTTATTAAACTGATAGTTCGGTAATTTTCACATCTGTCAATACCTTTCTTTGGGATTGGAATTATTATATTCTTCTTGAAGTCTGAGGGTATTTCGCCTGTCTCGTACATCTTGCTCACCAGATGGTAGAGTTTTGTCAGGACTGGCTCTCCCAAGGCCGTCAGTAGTTCTAATGGAATGTTGTCTACTCCCGGGGCCTTGTTTCGACTCAGGTCTTTCAGTGCTCTGTCAAACTCTTCATCTTCACGCAGTATCGTATCTCCCATTTCATCTTCATCTACATTCTCTTCCATTTCCATAATATTGTCCTCAAGTAGATCACCCTTGTATAGACCCTCTATATACTCCTTCCATCTTTCTGCTTTCCCCTCTTTGCTTAGAACTGGGTTTCCATCTGAGCTCTTGATATTCATACAAGTGGCTCTCTTTTCTCCAAAGGTCTCTTTAATTTTCCTGTAGGCTGTATCTATCTTACCCCTAGTTAGATAAGCCTCTACATCCTTACATTTGTCCTCTAGCCATATCGTCCATATAAATGTTAAAAAGTGTGGGTGATGATACGCACCCTTGTCTTACTAACTGGCTGTTAAATATACAGAGCACTGTTTAAAAGTCCATAACTTGCAAACTAATTGAGGGAGTTGTCTCATTTTCGGCGAAACTGTAGCTTAAAGTCCAACTTAAAGATTTCACTGTAGGTGTTCGAAATGGTCACCATTAACATCCACACACAAACGATGCCGCCAAACTGCAGCATGAAGTACTGACTCCAACGTGTTCAGTTGGATATTTGTACATGAATGTACGATGGATTCTCGAAGTTCATCCAATGCGCGTGGCTTTTGTTGATAAACGACGTCCTTTAGTGCTCCCCACAGGTAAAAGTCCAGAGGAGTTAGGTCTGGGGAACGTGGTGGATACTCCACAGCACCTCTACGGCCTATCCATCTTCCTGGTAGATTTTCGTCGAGGTACGCCCTAACACGATTTTAGTAGTGGGCTGGGCCACCATCTTGTTGAAAGTAAACTCCATACGAGTCTCGGATGGCTGGTAAAATGGATGTCTGAAGCTTCTGAAGGTACATCTCACCGGTAACTGTGCCGTCAAAGAAGAATGGCCCAATCAAACCCCGGTAAGACAGCCCACGCCACGCATTTACTCCTGGCAAATTCACGGCTTTGTCTACATGGACGTTCGGATTTTCAGCGGCCCAGTAGATGCAATTGTGGCGATCTACTGTAACAGTGAGTTTGACTGTGCCTCATCAGACGACAGAATCATCTCCGCAAACTCTTCATCGTTGCGCACCATCTTAGTAAACCACTCGCAGTACTCCATTCTACGATCTGGGTCATCTCGTTCATTGCGTGTAGCAATCGTTTGATACTCATTTCGCCATTGCCGTTGAACCTCATTAATGTTTTCGTACTTAAAATACCACTTCAAAACTGACTTCCTTTCATCGAATGTAAGCCTCGCGCCAGCCGGGTTTACTCGAGTAACTAGGTGCAACTAAGAACAAAGCACTGACTATCTGGAGACTGTCATTTAACAAAACAAAACAACGCAATACAGCGCTTGTGTCGCGATTGCCGGAACTACAAACTATTACACTGTCAGAGATGAGACCATTCCGTCAATTAGTTTGCCAGTTATGGACTTCTAAATAGTGGATACATTTATTTGGACCCCTCTGTATTTTCCCCGGCGTAGTTAGAAAATACACTCCTGGAAATGGAAAAAAGAACACATTGACACCGGTGTGTCAGACCCACCATACTTGCTCCGGACACTGCGAGAGGGCTGTAGAAGCAATGATCACACGCACGGCACAGCGGACACACCAGGAACCGCGGTGTTGGCCGTCGAATGGCGCTAGCTGCGCAGCATTGGTGCACCGCCGCCCTCAGTGTCAGCCAGTTTGCCGTGGCATACGGAGCTCCATCGCAGTCTTTAACACTGGTAGCATGCCGCGACAGCGTGGACGTGAACCGTATGTGCAGTTGACGGACTTTGAGCGAGGGCGTATAGTGGGCATGCGGGAGGCCGGGTGGACGTACCGCCGAATTGCTCAACACGTGGGGCGTGAGGTCTCCACAGTACATCGATGTTGTCGCCAGTGGTCGGCGGAAGGTGCACGTGCCCGTCGACCTGGGACCGGACCGCAGCGACGCACGGATGCACGCCAAGACCGTAGGATCCTACGCAGTGCCGTAGGGGACCGCACCGCCACTTCCAAGCAAATTAGGGACATTGTTGCTCCTGGGGTATCGGCGAGGACCATTCGCAACCGTCTCCATGAAGCTGGGCTACGGTCCCGCACACCGTTAGGCCGTCTTCCGCTCACGCCCCAACATCGTGCAGCCCGCCTCCAGTGGTGTCGCGACAGGCGTGAATGGAGGGACGAATGGAGACGTGTCGTCTTCAGCGATGAGGGTCGCTTCTGCCTTGGTGCCAATGATGGTCGTATGCGTGTTTGGCGCCGTGCAGGTGAGCGCCACAATCAGGACTGCATACGACCGAGGCACACAGGGCCAACACCCGGCATCATGGTGTGGGGAGCGATCTCCTACACTGGCCGTACACCACTGGTGATCGTCGAGGGGACACTGAATAGTGCACGGTACATCCAAACCGTCATCGAACCCATCGTTCTACCATTCCTAGACCGGCAAGGGAACTTGCTGTTCCAACAGGACAATGCACGTCCGCATGTATCCCGTGCCACCCAACGTGCTCTAGAAGGTGTAAGTCAACTACCCTGGCCAGCAAGATCTCCGGATCTGTCCCCCATTGAGCATGTTTGGGACTGGATGAAGCGTCGTCTCACGCGGTCTGCACGTCCAGCACGAACGCTGGTCCAACTGAGGCGCCAGGTGGAAATGGCATGGCAAGCCGTTCCACAGGACTACATCCAGCATCTCTACGATCGTCTCCATGGGAGAATAGCAGCCTGCATTGCTGCGAAAGGTGGATATACACTGTACTAGTGCCGACATTGTGCATGCTCTGTTGCCTGTGTCTATGTGCCTGTGGTTCTGTCAGTGTGATCATGTGATGTATCTGACCCCAGGAATGTGTCAATAAAGTTTCCCCTTCCTGGGACAATGAATTCACGGTGTTCTTATTTCAATTTCCAGGAGTGTATGTACATTGTATACAGGGTAAATAACCTAAAACTTGCACCCTTAGCATTGCGGAAATGGAAAGTGGTACTGTTGTGTTCTTTTCACAGAACTGATTGGTCATCTGGGGCTCGTATTGTTAGCCAATAAACAGATTGTAATAGCAGTTTTAAAGTGTATATTTTGTGCAAACTTACTCTTTTTCAAAATGGAACAATGCCTATTTACATTAACAAACTCTAATTTACCCTACTGACATTCTAATTTACCCTATCTTTAATGTCAGTAGTGTTTATTGCAGGATTGTAGTGCAATTCCTTTACAAGATTTGGAAAGTTTCCATACCGACACTTGTTTCTGCCATTCAACCTACGTGATTGCCTGGTACGATATTATTATGTTTGCTTACAGTATAATTATGTGTTCCTTGACTGCAATGCGATTTTCTAGCTTAATTAAAATCTAAAGGGGCTTCTCTGCGGAAGACTAAGGCCGGAGAAACGTTGCGATAAAAAGTTCCAAAACAGTTTTCTTTGTGAATCGGAAAGATTGTGAAGCATGGTGCGGTGCGATGCCTACGTACTGTATTGTGTGCTGATTGAAATGAGTAAAATCGCTGCTAAACGGCCTCGGATGGACGGGAAATTATTGCTACACATAATTCTACTGTATTAAGCAACTATTTGTCAACCAAGCAGAAGCGTCAATGTTATTACAAGCGCCAGTGCTGTGAACCTGACAGACGTAATGTTACAGCATTACCCACTGTACTAACCAAATATTACATCAGTTCAAAAATTCTTTTAATTGAAAATTATCAGGAGACATCTGTGTAAAATTTCATTTTTAGTCAGTGATCATTTCTGTGTAAAGATGCTTTTAAAGAAAGATGTTTATTAGTTACAAAACCTACAAATAATACTACCAAAGTACCTATGAATCTTTAATGCTTAGCAGGATCTTTACACTCCACATTTCAGTGTAATTTTACGTAAAAGTTTAAAATATATTTACTCTGTACGGATGAAAGTGTCTTTTGCTGTGGCAAAGAAAGTAATACATGTGCAGGATTTATATTGTCCATTTGTAGTGTATATCGTTATTTCAAAGTTGTTATGACTTGTATTGCATGTTCTCCTCCCCCTTATCTGCTTGTCAAGTTGTATATCGGTTCCAGTTATTCAAAATTAAAGACTGTTGCTAAGAACATGGCTCTGCAGTGCTTAGAGCAATTACTGAAATCAACACTGATGTCTCACTGCACGCGAGTGCCGCCCATTATAATTACGAGTTCGATCTCCAACCACGGTCATTCATAGGCGAAAATTGATCAATGTAAGGATATAACAGAGTGGGGCATCACAAACGTCAGCGTCCATGAAGTGTAAACACCTGGTGTGGGGTAGCGAACCATCAGCACATAGGTTCGTTTTTCACAGCCGGAACACTGACCTCGCACAAGTATCGCAGCCGGCTAACAGATCATCTTCCACGATGCTAGAAAATGTTCCTCTGCAGACTAAGAGGAACCTGTGGTAGCAACTGTAACGCCGGAAATGCATATCCTCCGATTTCCATCTATTGCACTGCAAATTTTTTTCCCTATTTTGATGCCTGAAGATATAACATTCCTGTGTCTTTGTATACTGTAATTGTTTACTATTTGTATATATATGCTTTTATGTCGATTTATAATTGGTTTGTTTTGTGAATATTATTTGCATTTATACGCTGGGTCTGGCCTGGTGAAAACTATGCTATCGAACGAATACATCGATAGGTCGTGTGGAGAACCAAAGTTTTAACTCTGCCGCATGGAGCGCGGGCAAGGAGAGTCTGGCTGGGGTGGTGCAGTGGAGCAGGTGTGTTGTGTGACGCTCACGCGAGTTGCCGCGCTTTCGGGGTTTGGCAGCATGTAATTGCGCTCGACTGGCTATGATAGTTTCTGACACGATGTCGCGGACGGGAAGCATTAGCTGGCGCACATCAAGAGCCCGTTTCGCCTGGTGACCGTGCCGAGAAGAAGGCGCGCCAACATCCAGCTTCTGCAATAGCGACGGCCGACAATGAGTGACTGTCGCCACCTCCTCGATCGACGGCTTCAAACCTTCAATCAACCAACAAGGAAGACTGGAAGCACGTAAAGTTTTAGAACTGTATGGCAGACCTCAGCTTTTAAAATTGTTGCATCACAAAATTACAGCAACTTAGCATGAACCTTTGTTGCTCATTGTCCCAATTGGATTACCAAGCAGGGTCCCTTCCTTTTCCGGAATGAACCCGAGTGTCGTTGAAATTCAAACGCCAGCATCATTCGATTTCACTGCTTTAATTTCAGTTAAGGCATTCATAGCTGGCTACAATATTTAGATTACACAAGCACAAATTAAGAGTGCGAGTTTTGTTACCGTATTTTAGCTTACCTGTGACTGGAGCTCAGCTTGGTACGTACTAAATTTTACTATTGTTAATTGTTCAGAATCATTTAATTCAAGTTCAAAGTTAAATCTCTTATTTCTAAATTGCGTAGATTCAAGTAGCTTTTGAAGTGATTGTTGAGGTAGTCCAAGACCAACCGTATTTTACTGAATTTCGATGTGCTTCAGAAAGAAAGCTCACTATTAACTTCAGTCACTAAATTAACTTTCGATTTTCCGGTTTTATTAATTCTTTTGCTAAATTAAGTCAGAGTGTAGCGAAATTTATTACTTCTGACAAACTTTCAGTTTTCACACTACACGTGTCAACCTTCAGTTGCCACGCTTCTAGTGCTAATTATATGAGCAATAACTTTCCTTTTTCAGTTATTATAGTAGTTGTCCATAGGACTGGCGACCGTAATTTTCCCCAAATCTCAAATATCTAATTAGCGCCAATTAATTGTTAACATGACGACCGCACATTTACTTTCTTTGTTTACTTTACCCCTTTTCAAAATTAATTTCCACCAGTTTCATTTGCATTTTTTCGTTCATTTAGATGTAACCCTTTCCTCCCTCTTTACCGACAAATTAACTTCGGTGACGATTGCTTTTCCCAAATTTCCATTAGGTACACGCGGTTTAATTTTTCACTGTCATTAAGGTCGATAAGTGAGAGGGCTGTTCTGCCCATAGTGCACGAAATACCTCAGCATGTCTTCACGAATTCTGTCCAAATCGTTGGATAGCAACTACATCCGGTGATATGCAGCGATGCATAACTGCAGCCTGCTCGGATATCTCCACTTAAATGCTATTGCTTTAATGTGTGCACCAGTCGCTCCGTACCAGACTGGATGCGAGTGTTGACGCTGCCAGTGGTTATTTTGAACGCAACATGTGATGGTCAATTTTCTCGTTACTAGATAAAGTCCACGCAAATAAAGTATGTAGCTGTGTTGCTTTCTACTGTGTGCTACCACAGGTAATGTACAAGTGCCGGCGTGGAAACTTTTCACAATACGATATCTCATACAGGACTCACACTGGAATCCTGCAACAAACACCACTCATTCCATTTTATCCTATTTTGGTTTGTTAATTTCAATTCAATTAAAAAATTTAATTTCACTTCATATAAAAACGTGTACATTTGGACAAAAATTACACTTTACAAGTACTAGTAAAATCTGTGTATTGCCTAACAATTCGAGCCTCTGATTACTAATCCATGATTACCTCACATCAATATCACTTCCCATTTCCTCAATATTTGCGCTGCAAGTTTTAGGTGATTCATGCTGTATACAAAAACCATGAAATATCAGTAATAGACCACTGTCCATTAAAATTGCTACACCAAGAAGAAATGCAGATGATAAAATGGTATTATTGGACAAAACTATTATACTAGAACTGACATGTAATTACATTTTCACGCAATTTGGGAGCATAGATCCTGAGGTATCAGTACCCAGAACAACCACCTCTGGCCATAATAACGGCATTGATACGCCTGGGCATTGAGTCAAACAGAGCTTGGATGGCGTGTGCAGGTACAGCTGCCCATGCAGCTTCGATACCACAGTTCATCAAGAGTAGTGACTGGCGTGTTGTGACGAGCCAGTTGCTCGGCCACCATTGACCAGACGTTTTCAGTTGGTGAGAGATCTAGAGAATGTGCTGGCCAGGGAAGCAGTCGAACATTTTCTGTATCCAGTTAAGCCAGTACACGACCTGCAACATGCGGTCGTGCATTATCCTGATGAAATATAGGGTCTCGCAGGGATCGAATGAAGGGTAGAGCCACGGATCGTATCTGAAATGTAACGTCCACTGTTCAAACTGACGTCAATGCGAACAAGAGGTGACCGAAACGTGTAACCAATGGCACCCCATACCATCACGTCGGGTGATACGCCAGGATGGCGATGACGAATACACGCTTGCAATGTGCGTTCACCGCGATGTCGCCAAACACGGATGCGACCATCATGATGCTGCAAACAGAACCTGGATTTATCCGAAAAAATATCGTTTTGCCATTTGTGCACCCAGGTTCGTCGTTGAGTAGACCATCGCAGGCTCTCCTGTCTGTGATGCAGCGTCAAGGGTAACCGCAGCCACGGTGTTCGAGCTGATAGTGCATGCTGCTGCAAAAGTCGTCGAACTGTTCGTGCAGGTGGTTGTTGTCTCGCAAACGTCCCCATATGTTGACTCAGGGATCGAGACGTGGCTGCACGATCCGTTACAGCGATGAGGATAAGATGCCTGTCATCTCGACTGCTAGTGATACGAGGCCGTTGGGAATAAGCAAGGCGTTCCGTATTACCCTCCTGAACACACCGATTGCATATTCTGCTAACAGTCATTGGATCGCGACTAGCCGGCCGAAGTGGCCGTGCGGTTCAAGGCGCTGCAGTCTGGAACCGCAAGACCGCTACGGTCGCAGGTTCGAATCCTGCCTCGGGCATGGATGTTTGTGATGTCCTTAGGTTAGTTAGGTTTAACTAGTTCTAAGTTCTAGGGGACTAATGACCTCAGCAGTTGAGTCCCATAGTTCTCCGAGCCATTTTTGATCTCGACCAATGCGAGCAGCAATGACGCGATACAATAAACCGCAATCGCGATAGGCTACAATCCGACCTCTATCAAAGTCGGAAACGTGATGGTACGCATTTCTCCTCCTTACACGAGGCATCACAACAACGTTTCACCAGGCAACGCCGGTCAACTGCTGTTTGTGTGTGAGAAATTGGTTGGAAACTTTCCTCATGTCAGCACGTTGTAGGTGTCGCCACCGGCGCCAACCTTGTGTGAATGCTCTGAAAACCTAATCATTTGCATATCACAGCATCTCCTTCCTGTCAGTTAAATTTCGCGTCTGTACGACGTGATCTTCGTGGTGTGGCAATTTTAATGGCCAGCAGTGTACTTTCTCCTCACTCATGTCACTACTAGGTGAGACCAGGGTTTCGCTTTAACAAAACTACGCTTCGGTAGTTTTGGTAGCACTCCGTCTTCAGCCCAAAAGTGACCCGTCGGTACCATCCGGCCGCTGTGTCATCCACTGCTAAGGATGCGGATAGGAGGGTTGTGTGGTCAGTACTCCGCTCTCCCGGTCGTTATGATGCTTTTCTTTGACCGGAGCCGCTACTATTCGGTCGAGTAGCTCATCAAATAGCATCTCGAGGCTGAGTACACCACAAAAAATGGCAACAGCGATTAGCGGCCTAGATGGTCACCCATCATAGTGCCGGCCGCCCCGACAGCGCTTATCTGCAGTGATCTGACGGGAACTGGTGTAGCCACTGCGGTAAGGCCGTTGCCTGTTAGTTTTGGTACACTACAAAAAAAAGACGTAGTAAATGTTAGTATTGATAGGGAAAGAAATATTAATGAATGTATGAGAGGGAAATTGGGAGCAGACGACTTTTCTTTCATTTTTGTTTGGTTGTTTGTTTGTTTTCCACATAATTAGAACTGCTCTTAGTTGAGTATCCGTTGTATATTTTGTATCCTTACAAAATATAAATTGCACTTTTTAGCTCATAAAAGTAACTGATCGCGTAACTTCTGCACTTTTATGTAACCAAAGAAATTACTTTTGAAACCTGAACAGTTTACATACACGGACATAAAAAAATCTATGTAAATATTGTTGTCATTACGTACTCAATAGAAGGTTCTTCATCACGATCTAATTCAAGCTTTTCTTGTTGTTATTGATAAATGCTAAAGCTATTTCTGAATAAGAGAAACATGTTTTACATAAGCTCGACGAAGTATTTAAACGACGTTTGATATTTTATTCCGGTTGCGGTTGTTTTGCGATTTTACCTTGTCTTCATGCTAATTGCGTGTTCTAGCACTATATTATAATTTTTTATTGCTGAGTTAAATCAACAGTTTTCGAATAAAATCTGAATTAAACATTGGCAGTTTCAATTTTTCTGCAAATACTGTTTATTTTTAAGTATCGGCAGGAGGATAATTATGTCCAACAAAATTTTTCCAAAGGTTATGTAGCCCTTTACACATGCTCAGTCAGATTCTAGATGGTTTATCGCTGCCGGTTTCTTGCGGAATCTAGTAAGACAATGAAAGGGACAAAAAGCAAAGTAACTGAAATGAGGTAATGCCCGACAGGTATGCATCACACGTAACGTACAGGCTACACGTCTACGACCTGAACTGACCAAGGCTACTATTAAGGCGTCTATAGTCTACGCTTATTTCTGACAGTCTACTGCAGCCTACGATACTTTTACAGCTCTAGCGCAGCAGATGGGTGAATGGGAAAGAGAGAGAGAGAGAAGAGAGAGAGAGACGGGGACAGAGAGAGTGAGAAAAGGATGACGGAGGGAGCGGGTAAGAGAGGGGGGCAGCCTATGATACTTTTACAACTCTAGGTGCAACAGATGGGTGAATGGGAAAGAGAGAGAGAGAGAGAGAGGAGAGGAGAGAGAATAGAGAGAGAGACAGGGAGAGAGAGAGAGTGAGAAAAGGAATATGGAGGGAGAGGGTAAGAGTGGCGGGGGGGGGGGAGGGGGGGAGGTGCGTGGTTAGTTAGACAAGGGAAGAGAGAGAATGTGTGAGAGACGATACGAGAGGGAGGGAGAAAAGCAGAAACTGATGAGAAGGCGGTTCGGGGGGGGGGGGGGGGGGGGAGTCCAGGTGAGGAACAGATACATGGAAGGAGAGGGCAAGTTGTTGGTGATGTCGAATGGTGAGATATGGAGTGCATCTGTATTCAAGAAATACTTTATTTGTATCCATTGGTTGATACTCTCAACAGTTAACTTGTATGAGAGAAGCTTGATAGTAGAGTTGACCTACTGCTTTCCCATGTCAGAACTGTTAAAAGAGAGACGGGAATGGGTCTGGAAAGTAAGGGAGGAAACTTTCTCCAGAAGCGCACAATATACAGGTCAGATAATAAGAGCCGTAGTAAAAAGGAAAGGGGGAAGTTGTTCTTTTGCAACTGGGTTACTGGCGGCAGAATGGGATGGGAGCCAGGTTCCCCTTTAAAGTGGTTAACTTATAAATTAAACATACAGTCCGGAGCCACGTGGCCCCGTAGCCAGCCCGCTCGCGGCATTAAAGTTAATTTTAAACGGTGCGGCGTGGGTGCGGGTGGAGACTCATTAAAAAGCGGCGTGACTCGATTACGGAGAGCGGAGCGGCCGCCCCCAGAGCCGGGGGGCCGTGATTTACACCGAGTTAGGCCGCGGCTGGGGGCGGCAGAGAAAGAAGCCGGCAGACACGTCTCCTGCCTTATCTCGCCTGTCTTCCCTGCAACCACCTGGCAGGCATTTGCACGGGAGGGCCCGACCACAGATAGCGAGAGCCCTTCCGCGGGGATTGTTAAGCCCACAGCCCTCGCGTCTCACAGACGCCACTACCAAACAACACGTTAAAAAGTTTGTTTTACAAGCACATACAAGAGACAGGTGACGACTGCCGGTACATTTCTTTGCACGACAAAGCCACTTATCTACGAGGTAAAAGGGCTCGTACTATGATCAAAACCAGTTTATGAAACAACATTTACTGCTTCAGTCACTTCTTTTATAATATTTAATAGCACGGCGAGTTTCGGTGATATGGTATCATCATACGCATTGCTGTTACGTGCGAGCTACATTGATCTGAAGTGTTGCGAGGAATATTTGCTTGGTGTTGCAATGAGGTTATCCACCGCAATTTAACTGTGTTCAGAATTATGTACATACCTGGTGGCACATCCACCAAATGATCATATAACATTTTAGATTAATGTACACGTAACTAATACACCTGCTAATGCCATTGGGGTAATAAATAGTAGCAAAAATGAGTAAAGCGGTAAAAATTATTTCACAAATATATAATGCAGTTGCTGAGCTCAGCTATTTCCATACAACGAAGATAACGTTAAGCTTTAAGTTAGCGTCTCTTAACTTTTTGATAGGTGGAACAGTTTTTTGATTTCCACTTTTATTGTGGGATCCTTGTTTGTTTATGGTAAGTTTTTAATGCAGTATTCTCCTAACAGATCTTTTTCGACAGAAAGGACAGTGGCTCGAAACAGACACTCCGGGATGATGATGGCATTGAAACAGAGGATGACACGCGTAAAGCTGAAATACTAAACACCTTTTTCCAAAGCCGTTTCGCAGAGGAAGATCGCACTGCAGTTCCTTCTCTAAATCCTCGCACAAACGAAAAAATGGTTGACATCGAAATAAGTGTCCAAGGAATAGAAAATCAACTGGAATCACTCAACAGAGGAAAGCCCACTGGACCTGACGGGATACCAGTTCGATTCTACACAGAGTACGCGAAAGAACTTGCCCCCCTTCTAACAGCTGTGTACCGCAAGTGTCTAGAGGAACGGAAGGTTCCAAATGATTGGAAAAGAGCACAGGTAGTCCCAGTCTTCAAGAAGGGTCATCGAGCAGATGCGCAAAACTATAGACCTATATCTCTGACGTCGATCTGTTGTAGAATTTTAGAACATGTTTTTTGCTCGCGTATCATGTTGTTTCTGGAAACCCTGAATCTACTCTGTAGGAATCAACATGGATTCCGGAAACAGCGATCGTGTGAGACCCAACTCGCTTTATTTGTTCACGAGATCCAGAAAATATTAGATACAGACTCCCAAGTAGATGCTATTTTCCTTGACTTCCCGAAGGCGTTCGATACAGTACCGCACTGTCACTTGTTAAACAAAGTAAGAGCCTACGGAATATCAGACCAGCTGTGTGGCTGGATTGAAGAGTTTTTAGCTAACAGAACACAGTGTGTTGTTCTCAATGGAGAGACGTCTACAGACGTTAAAGTAACCTCTGGCGTGCCACAGGGGAGTGTTATGGGACCGTTGCTTTTCACAATATATATAAATGACCTAGTAGATAGTGTCGGAAGTTCCATGCGGCTTTTCGCGGAAGATGCTGTGGTATACAGAGATGTTGCAGCATTAGAAAATTGCAGCGAAATGCAGGCAAATCTGCAGCGGATAGGCACTTGGTGCTGGGAGTGGCAACTGACCATTTACATAGACAAATGTAATGTATTGCGTATACATAGAAAGAAGGATCCTTTATTGTATGATTATATGATAGCGGAACAAACACTGGTGGCAGTTACCTCTGTAAAATATCTGGGAGTATGCGTGCGGAACGATTTGAAGTGAATGATCATATAAAATTAATTTTTGGTAAGGCGGGTACCAGGTTGAGATTCATTGGGAGAGTGCTTAGAAAATGTAGTCCATCAACAAAGGAGGTGGCTTACAAAACACTCGTTCGACCTATACTTGAGTATTGCTCATCAGTGTGGGATCCGTACCAGATCGGATTGACGGAGGAGAGAGAAGATCCAAAGAAGAGCGGCGCGTTTCGTCACAGGGTTATTTGGTAAGCGTGATAGCGTTACGGAGATGTTTAGCAAACTCAAGTGGCAGGCGCTCTGCATCGCGGTGTAGCTTGCTGTCGAGGTTTCGAGAGGGGGCGTTTCTGGATGAGGTATCGAATATATTGCTTCCCCCTACTTATACCTCCCGAGGAAATCACGAATGTAAAATTAGAGAGATTCGAGCGCGCACGGAGGCTTTCCGGCAGTCGTTCTTCCCGCGAACCATCGCGACTGGAACAGAACGTAGTGCCCTCCGCCACACACCATTGGGTGGCTTGCGGAGTATAAATGTAGATGTACTTCAAATCATACGAGGGCTATTCAATAAGTTATGCAGCACATTTTTTTCTCGGTCAATTTCGGTTGAAAAAATTAGGAACTTCTTGTGCGAAGTTGTGAAATATTCCCGCGTTGGCCCTTAGTTTCACGCAGTTTCGATGAACAGCGTCACAATACGTAACCTTCAAAGTGGCGTCTGTAACGAAGGAGCATTCCAAGTAGAGAGCTGTCATTGAGTTCCTATTGGCAGAAAACCAAGTCGCCGCAGATATTCATAGGCGTGTGCAGAATGTGACTCAGAGACCTAGCAGGAAAAAAAGCACGGTGAGTCGTTGAGCGTGGCGTCTGTCATCATCGCAACGAGCTCACGCAGGCCTGTCCGGTTTCCGCGTGCAGCCCGGCCGCACACAGCTGTGACTCCTGCAGTGTTGGAACGTGCGGACACTCTCATTCGAGCCGATCGACGGCTCAGCTGGACGTCTCTCTTGGTAGTGCTGACACACTGGTCCACCAGTTGGGATACCCAAAGGTGTGTGCGCGCTTTGTTCCTCGCCGCCTAACAGAAGACCATAAAGAGCATCGAAGATCATCTGTGTGGTACTGCTTCCGCAATTCGAGGCTGATAGTGACATTTTTTTGTCGAACATCGTCACAGGTGATGAAGTACGGGTTCATTAGTTCGAACCGGAAACAAAACGGCAATCCATGGGATGGCAGCACACCATCTCTCCTCCGAAGAAAAAGTTGAAACTCGCACCCTCAGCCATTAAAGTATTGGCGATAGTCGTCTGGGACTGAAGGGAATATTCTGTTTGATGTCCACCCTCATGCTGCAATGAACAAACTCTGAAGTGTATTGTGTTATTCTCAGGAAGCTGGAGAATCGACTACAGCATGTTCGTAGCAAAAAAATATGTAGACGAACTTTTCCTTCTCCACGACACTGCACTAACTCACACACGTCTGCGCACTCGAGAGGGGCTCACATAACTTCATTGACTGTTCTTTCTCATCCAACCTACAGCCCAGACCTCCATCTTTCCGCTACCATCAGTTTGGCCAAATGAATGATGCACCCCGCTGGAAGCAGTACGTAGATGACGGGGAAGTTATTGAGGAGGCAGGACATTGGCTCCGACGTCGACCATCTGTGTGGTATCACGCGGGCTACAGGCCCTCCCAGTAAGGTGGCGTAAGGCCGTCGCATTTAGTGGAAATTATGCTGAAGAAAGGGATTTTGCAGCTAAAAACTTGGGGAATAATGTCGTGTGTTAGAATCCTGGATAAAACCAATCTCCTTCCAGAAGGAAAGTGTTGCATTACCTATTGAACGCCACCCGTATTTGTACTCTTAAAAAAGTTACTCCAAAATTAATCCAGAACTTCTTGAAGTAACTTAAATTTTAAAATATCACCTTCAAATAGTACTTTTAAATTTAAATTTCATGAAGATGTGTGGTTCTGGTTCTCTCTTTCGCCGATATGCTTAATATTAGGCTTTAAGGGTGAAAAGTCTATTGCGGTACTCACTTTTTGCTGAAAAATACCGAAAATATAGTTCCCACATATATGTAGTTGCAGATGGTAAAAGTATCAGTCTATTGCAACGCTTGAGCTATCCATCTTTCATAGCACGCTACAGTTCTCATAACAGTATTAATTTGAATTTCTCTTCCAACCATGAATCAGATGTCAGTTGAATAAAAATTACGTATCCTTCTGCTCATAGGATTGATGGTCGTGAATTGACAAGAAATAAGTTTCTTTTATTCTAGGCTATGGGCTATGGTCACATTTCTTTTTCTCAGTCGATTTCGGTCAGTGACGACTATCTTCAGACCTGTTTACAACAGATCCTAATATTACAAAGCGACAGTGTCATTGTCAAGACATACAAACAAAACCAGCTAGGCATCGTCGAACTAAAAATGTGGTGAAAACTAAGCCACTGTGACGACGGAGTGGGTTGGAACGGCGCTGTTCGCAACGAACAGTTTCTCCGTTACAGGCTGAACTGGGGGCTACGCCTGACACTCAGGCTTCCCATCGTACCGCAGTGCGTTGCTGGAAGCGCTGCGAACAGGGAAGCGCAAAAGCAGCCAACTAATTCCCTCTAAACCGTATCACGTAAATACGACGCTATAAGTAAACGTTCTTCATTATAGCTCACACGCAGACATTCACTACAGCAATATTTCAAACTGTCAAGAACCCCCAGAGACGGCTAAATCTGTATCTAATTTATTTATTTATACTAGTTTGATCATAATCATCCGCAATGTTTTTCACGTACAATACCTGCTCCATCACAATTAATAAGACAGTTATAATAATTACGATATTGTAATTTGCGCTGTTGTATAAATACAAGTCGTGTTTAAATTTGTTATCAAAAATATCGAAAATCTAATAAACGACCAGACAGAAATAGCCTATATAATTTTTTAAGCAATCAGGTGCAGGTTTTCTGTGCTGTGCTGTACATTTGTGCAGTTTCATTTTCTTTCCTCCAATCAGTTTTTCCTACGATAGTAGGGTATTTAAACCATTACACAAATTGTTTCTCCCATATGCTCGTATATTCACTTCCTTTGTATAGAATTCTAAACAAAGTGTATGTACGAGGTGTGGCTAGAAAAAAACCGGACTAGTACTGGTGAAACAATAAAACGAATGCAATAAGGCTGAAAGTCGCGTGGCCTGTCACGTGACTCTCGCTCCGCCTACTGCTCGAGTTTCATCTGCCTCCTGCACTCAGTCTGCCCGTGGCGTCTGTTTTAAGTAGTTGACGTTTTGTCTGTGCGTCGGAAAATGTTGAGTGTACAGAAAGAACAGCGTGTTAACATCAAATTTTGTTTCAAACTAGGAAAATCTGCAAGTGAAACGTTTGTAATGTTACAACAAGTGTACGGTGATGATTGTTTATCGCGAACACAAGTGTTTGAGTGGTTTAAACGATTTAAAGATGGCCGCGAAGACACCAGTGATGACACTCGCACTGGCAGACCATTGTCAGCAAAAACTGATGCAAACATTGAAAAAAATCGGTAAACTTGTTCGACAAGATCGCCGTTTAACAATCAGAGCAGTGTCTGAGTTAACAGGAGTTGACAAGGAAAGTGTCGAACAAGTTTACCGATTTTTTCAATGTTTGCATCAGTTTTTGCTGACAATGGTCTGCCAGTGCGAGTGTCATCACTGGTGTCTTCGCGGCCATCTTTAAATCGTTTAAACCACTCAAACACTTGTGTTCGCGATAAACAATCATCGCCGTACACTTGTTGTAACATTACAAACGTTTCACTTGCAGATTTTCCTAGTTTGAAACAAAATTTGATGTTAACACGCTGTTCTTTCTGTACACTCAACATTTTCCGACGCACAGACAAAACGTCAACTACTTAAAACAGACACCACGGGCAGACTGAGTGCAGGAGGCAGATGAAACTCGAGCAGTAGGCGGAGCGAGAGTCACGTGACAGGCCACGCGACTTTCAGCCTTATTGCATTGTTTCACCAGTACTAGTCCGGTTTTTTTCTAGCCACACCTCGTATACTTCTTTTCCTCGCAGACCGTTTTATACAGAATACAGGAAAGGTGTATTTATGGCTTAACGACATTTGATTAAAATACTACAATGTTATGTGAATCGTCCGGAACTTTGTAATCGTAAGTGTTCGCAGGTTAAAACCATGCGAAATGCTGTCACTAAGGTCGCTATCCTGATAGATCTGTCAGCTGCGGAAGTCTATTTCATACCCTGTGAACAATGATGCCAATCGATTTACGGATCCATTATAAAAGACTTCAGTTCTCAATCAATATTTAATATGTAGTGAAAATAAACAAGTCTCAGTGTTACAGAAGGACAGAGAAGATGGACAGAAATGGGGGGACGGGTTATTAAATGGACACAGGGGATGAGAATACGGACAGACGGAGAAGGAGAGAGATGGAGGGGTGGGGAGGTTACCGGCAGAGAGAGGGGTCCGGTAGGAGAGATGGACAGAGAGCGGGAGCAGAAGAATATTAGGACGTGTATCCAACTCCCATATACAGGGTGATTCAAAAAGAATACCACAACTTTAGGAATTTAAAACTCTGCAACGACTAAAGGCAGAGCTAAGCACTATCTGTCGGCGAATTAAGGGAGCTATAAAGTTTCATTTAGTTGTACATTTGTTCGCTTGAGGCGCTGTTGACTAGGCGTCAGCGTCAGTTGATGCTAAGATGGCGACCGCTCAACAGAAAGCTTTTTGTGTTATTGAGTACGGCAGAAGTGAATCGACGACAGTTGTTCAGCGTGCATTTCGAACGAAGTATGGTGTTAAACCTCCTGATAGGTGGTGTATTAAACGTTGGTATAAACAGTTTACAGAGAATGGGTGTTTGTGCAAAGGGAAAAGTTCTGGACGGCAGAGAACGAGTGATGAAAATGTAGCACGCATCGAGCAAGCATTTGTTCGCAGCCCAGGAAAATCGACTCGCAGAGCTAACAGAGAGCTGCAAATTCCACAATCAACTGTATGGAGAGTCCTACGAAAAAGGTTGGTTATGAAACCTGAACGTCAACTACCCGAGGCGATGGATCGGCCGCCAGGCAGCCCGTGACAGAGCACTTCATCACTGGCCTCCAAGAAGCCCTGATCTTACCCCCTGTGATTTTTTCTTATGGGGGTATGTTAAGGATATGGTGTTTCGGCCACCTCTCCCAGCCAACATTGATGATTTGAAACTAGAAATAACAGCAGCTATCCAAACTGTTACGCCTGATATGCTACAGAGAGTTTGGAACGAGTTGGAGTATCAGGTTGATATTGCTCGTGTGTCTGGAGGGGGCCATATTGAACATCTCTGAACTTGTTTTTGAGTGAAAAGAAACCTTTTTAAATACTCTTTGTAATGATGTATAACAGAAGGTTATATTATGTTTCTTTCATTAAATACACATTTTTAAAGTTGTGGTATTCTTTTTGAATCACCCTGTATATTTGGCAATTGCAAAGCATTACTTAGTTTGCTAGTTAGTAATAATAACACTACCAGTAAAGTATAATTGGGAACATGGCTTTTATATACACATCAAAAAAAGATTTGCATCACCCCTGTTCTCAGAACTCTTGAAGGTAGATGTTGACTGTGGATATTGTACCACAGACGTGGTCCCTTTAACTGTTCAGAGGTGTCACTAAACCCGCCCAAAGATGTAAACAACAAACAACCATGCACGAGCAGCGCCTATTAGACGGAGGGGGTCCGACAGCCGATCAGTTCCAGTCACTCCATCAGGAAGGAGGTGCACGGATTGTGTCGTCTGTACTTCAACCGTGCCTAGACGGTCAATACTGCGGTTCGACCGCGACCGCATTGTGACTTTGTGCCAGGAAGGGCTCTCAACAAGGTAAGTGTCCAGGCGTCTCGGAGTGAATTAAAGCGATGTTTTTGGGACATGGAGAAGATATGCAGAGACAGGAACTGTCGATCACATGTCTCGCTCAGGCCACCCAAGGGCTGCTACTGCAGTGGATGACCGCTACCTACCGATTATGGCTCGGAGGAACCCTGACACTAAAGCCACCATTTTGAATAATGCTTTTCGTGCAGCCACAGGACGTCGTGTTACGAATCAAACTGTGAGCAATAGGCTGCATGATGCGCAACTTCACTACCGACGTCCATGGCGAGGTCCGTCTTTGCAACCACGACACCATGCAGCGCGGTACAGATGGGCCAAACAACATATCGAATGGACCGATCGGGATTGGCATTACGTTCCCTTCACTGAAGAGTGTCGCATATGCCTTCAACCAGACAATCGTCGGAGACGTGTTTGGAGGCAACCCGGTCAGGCCTTAGACACACTGTCTATCGAGTGCAGCAAAGTGGATGTTACCTGCTGTTTTGGGGGTAATATTTGTGGGGCCGACGTACGCTGGTGGTGGTCATGGAAGTTGCGGTAACGGCTGTATGATTCGTGAATGCCATCCTCTGACGGATAGTGAAAATGAAACGATTTTTAAAGCGGATTTTTGCACGCGTGTTCGATAGAGCGGTCTCACATTAGTCTAATGCGCATTGGCGAGGCCTTCGTCTTTGTGGACTATAATTCGCGCCCCCATCGTGTAAATCTTGTGAATGACTTCCTTCAGGTTAACGACATCGGTCTACGAGAGGTTCAGCATATTCTCCAGACATGAACCCTATCAAACATGCCTGGGATGGATTGAAAAGTGCTGTTTACGGACGACGTGACCCATCAACTACTGTGAGGGATCTAAGCCGAATCGCCGTTGAGGAGTGGGACAATCTGGACCAACAGTGCCTTGATGAACTTGTGGATAGTACGGCACAACGAATACAGGCCTGCATCAATGCAAGAGGAGGTGCTACTGTGTATTAGACGTACCGGTGTGTACAGCAATCTAGACCACCACCACTGAAGGTCTCGCTGTATGGTGGTACAACATGCAATGTGTGGTTTTCATGAACAATAAAAAGAGCGGAAATGATGTTTATGTTGATCTCTATTCCAATTTTCTGTGCAGATTCCGGAACTCACGGAACCGTGTTGATGCAAAACATTTTTTGATGTGTGTATACACGTTTTTCTCCTTGGGATTCTGGTGTTTTGGTAGATATTTGCAGTTTCCTTTTTCCATTGCATTAGAGTCAGCCCAAACGAACACTGCTGTTTACGTTTTTCGTGTAACAAAGTCAACGGAAAGCGTCGGTTTGTTTGCCGTTACAAACGAAACGATTTTTAAAGCGGATTTTTGCGCGCGTGTTCGATAGAGCGGTCTCACATTAGTCTAATACGATATTCATTTTATCGATATAGGCCCTACAGCGATAGGGACAGTAAAACACGCAGCAGCGAAAGACCCGCTCTGGCATTTTTTTATGTGTGTTTATTAAAGGCAATTCTGAATAGCTCTGAGCACTATGCGACTTAACTTCTGAGGTCATCAGTCGCCTAGATCTTAGAACTAATTAAACCTAACTAACCTAAGGACATCACACACATCCATGCCCGAAGCAGGATTCGAACCTGCGACCGTAGCGTTCGCTCGGTTCCAGACTGCAGCGCCTAGAACCGCACGGCTACTCCGGCCGGTGGCAATTCTGAATTAGTCATACATTACTAATAAGGAATGGAGACTAGGATGTAGGTAGACTGGGGTTCGCTTTGGGAATTGTGCAAGTGTGGGATCAGTTTTATAAAGAACTTATTAAACGTCAAATATTCTTGTGTACAGTAGAAAAATGATGACAAAACGTAACTTAATTTACAGTCAATTACAGTTCTTGGACATAGGATTCCACTTGACAGTCAATTACAGTTATTGGACACAGGATTCCACACGAAAATAACTTAATGAAAACCAAATTTAAAGGGAAGTTGCCCCAGCAGATAGAATCGGGTCAATATTAGTTTACAATATCTGGGTTCTCGGAAAAAATGCCAATAAAACTAGCTTATGTCGTTAACTGTGGTGCAAAAAGGTAAAGGAAACTTGTGGTGTCACCGCCAGACACCACACTTGCTAAGTGGTAGCCTTTAAATCGGCCGCGGTCTGTTAGTATACGTCGCCACTATCAGTGATTGCAGACCGAGCGCCGCCACACGGCTGGTCTAGTCTAGAGAGACTCCCTAGCACTCGCCCAGTTGTACAGCCGACTTTGCTAGCGATGGTTCACTGTCTACATACGCTCTCATTTGCCGAGACGACAGTTTAGCATAGTCTTCAGCTACGTCATTTGCTACGACCTAGCAAGGCGCCATATTCAGTTACTATTGATATTGATATTGTGAATATGTACCTTCAAGAGCGACGTTCATCATTAATGGATTAAAGTTAAGTATCAAACTAATTATGTCCGCTTTCTGAATTCTAATTCCTTGTCATGTTCCAGACGTCACGTCAGTATAGTTCGCTCCTCACGCCAGCCTGCGTGAGCTAAAACGCGTGCATTTCGGCCTCCTCTCGTAACACGGTGTTGGCTCTTCTGCCAACACAACATAACTCTCTGGTTTAATTAACATGAATGTCTACTTTTTCTGTATCCCAATTTTTAAATAGAAATTCGTCCATGGAACAGAAAATGTCCACCAAAAATGGTTTTAGGTTAGATTTAAAAGTAGCTTTGCCACCCATCAGACATTTTATGCTGTTCAGCAAATGATCAAAAATTTTTGTTGCTGCATAGTTAGCTCCTTTCTGAACCGCTGTCACCTTTAATAATGGGTAACAACTGTGCAGTCCTAAAGCATCGACTGCACCGAGCAGCGCAGCGCCGCGAAACGGCACAAAGAAGGCGCTGACCCGCGCGCCAATGGGAAGAGCGGGCAGCGCCACGCCTCCAGGAAGACAGAAATCAGTGCTTCAAAAATGGTTCAAATGGCTCTGAGCACTTTGGGACTTAACATCTGAGGTCATCAGTCCCCTAGAACTTAAAACTACGTAAACCTGACTAGCCTAAGGACATCACACACATCCATGCCCGAGGCAGGATTCGAACCTGCGACCGTAGCGGCCGCGCGGTTACAGACTGTAGCGCCTAGAACCGCTCGGCCACCTCGGCCGGTGGTTCACCGCTGACTTAACCAGCCGCCCATCGCCGGTGAGCTGCAGTTCGGTCGTAGACTTCGTGAGCGTCAGTACTGAGTTACAGGTAATCGAAACTTAGCCTCAGTTCTGAGAGTAATAATGGTGTATAAAAATACTTGCATGTAAGAGCCACAAGAAGCAAGTTAAGTTTCAAATCTTCACATTTAATGTACAGATCATTTTGGATTCCTGCCAGCGACCATTACACCTTTTGTCCTTGCTTGTCTGTGTCGGTGCTGACTCCCACAGTAGCCAACACAAGAATAATGGTCATTTTTTCCCTCTTTCTTTTAAGAGGGGTAGGACGTCAAACGGGTCGACTTGGAGTAGGAGAGGCACCACAGGACATTTCATTTTCTACTGTCTATACTTTTACAAATAAATTCATAAAAATTTGTCAGCATGACCAGGGGGGATTCAGGATTCACACTCATAGCAGTGGAAGTACAAAAACATAGCAAAATATTTTTTTCAGATATGAAATTTCATCATTTTTTTACTTACTATTGGCTGCATTTGTTGCTATAGGTACATTTTTCTTCGCAAGTAAGAGAGATTCTTTGATGAATTCTGCACAGCACAAAAACCATACTTACAGTTTTATGAAGCTCTAGAATTTTCCAAATCTATTAAAAACTCTGGTAAAAATTGACATAATTAACTACAAAATTTGATTTTTTCTAAACATAAAATTTAAAACGTAACAGCTCATTCACTTTTTCATAAATTAAATAGGTTCTAGAATTGCAGATACCTGTAACTATGGTTTGTATGCTGTGCAAAATTCATCTAACATTCTCGCTTACTTATGAAGAAAAGTGTACCTATAGCAACAAATGCAGCCAATAGTAAGTGAAAAAACGATGAAATTTCACATGTAAAAAAATTATTTTGCTATGTTTTTGAACTTCCGCTGCTACGAGTGTGAATCCTGAATCCTTCCTGGTCACGCTGACAAAGTTTTATGAATTTACTTGTAAAAGAAGTACACACAGTGGAAATTGAAAGGTCCTGTGGTGCCTCTCCTGCTCCAAGTCTGCCCGTGTGACGTCCTACCCCCTTAAGGTACGGAAATCACTGACCTTCTCAAATTGTGATGTATTACTAGTGACGAATTTCATTAAGAAATATATGTATTGCGATGGCACAGTTAAAATGCCCAACTCTGACGACCGCAGGTGGACAATACATATTATTCTTACTGCTCGATTTTGCACAATCAGTACTTTATTTCTAAATGGTGAGTTGTTGTTGTTGTGGTCTTCAGTCCAGAGACTGGTTTGATGCAGCTCTCCATGCCACTCTATCCTGTGCAAGCTTCTTCATCTCCCAGTACCTACTGCAACCTACATCTTTCTGAATCTATTTAGTGTATTCATCTCTTGGTCTCCCTCTACGATTTTTACCTTTCACGCTGCCATCCAGTGCTATATTAGTGATCCCTTGATGCCTCAGAATATGCCCTACCAACCGACCCCTTCTTCTAGTTGTGCCACAAATTTCTCTTCTCTCCAATTCTGTTCAATACCTCATTAGATATGAGATCTAACCATCTCATCTTCAGCATTCTTCTGTAGCAGCACATTTCGAAAGCTTCTATTCTCTTCTTGTCCAAACTGCTTATCGTCCACGTTTCACTTCCATACATTGCTATACTCCATACAAATACTTTCAAGTACGTAATGGCAGTTGTGGGGAAGGCGGATAGTCGTCTTCTGTTCATTGGTAGAATTTTGGGAAGATGTCGTTCATCTGTAAAGGAGACCGCTTATAAAACACTAATACGACCTTTTCTTGAGTACTGATCGAACGTTTGGGATCCCTATCAGGTCGGATTGAGGGAGGACATAGAAACAATTCAGAGGCGGGTTGCTAGATTTATTACTGGTAGGTTTGATCATAACGCGAGTGTTACGGAAATGCTTCAGGAACTCGGGTATGAGTCTCTGGAGGAAAGGAGGCGTTCTTTCCGTGAATCGCTACTGAGTAAATTTAGAGAACCAGCATTTGAGGCCGACTACAGTACTATTTTACTGCCACCAACTTATATTTCGCGGAAAGACCACAAAGATAAGATAAGAGAGATTAGGACTCGTACAGAGGCATATAGGCAGTCATTTCTCCCTCGTTCTATTTTGGAGTGGAACAGGGAGAGAAGATGCTAGTTGTGGTACAAGGTACCCTCCACCGAGAACCGTATGGTGGATTGCGGAGTATGTATGTAGACGTAGATGTATGTAGATGTAGAAATACGCTGACATAATGGACATTGAGGATGTGAAAGACTGTTACAGAACTGCTCCTGAGAACGAACAATCCGGAAAAGGGGAAACTGGTTGGCTAATCGGCTGCTACTGTGGCGAGCGTCAATGATAATCAGTTGGAGGACAGCGCATCCACGAGCAGGCGACGAGGTGACAGGCGTCGACACCTGATCACACAATGAGCTTTAAAGAAAGACAGGCGGCGATGTGAGTCACATCTGACGACAAATGCTGGTGCAGCGCTTTTCTGTGTGCATTGTTGAACATGTGGCTCCACCGAAAAGGTCGCTACTAGTTCTCATGTTGACCCAACAACACCGTTAATTACGACTGCATCTGTCACTGGCTCATCGAATTTGGACCGTGGGTCAATGGATACGCGCGTCTTGGTCGGATGAATTGCGTCTATAGTTAGATGATGTCGATGGTAGCATCCAGACACGCTGTGAAGGCTACTCATGTCTACGTAGATACTCTGCAAGTCACTGTGAGGCGTATGGAGGAGGGTATCCTGTACCACCACTAGTTCTTTCCTTTCCTGTTCCACTTGCAAACAGAGGGAGCAAAAAGCCTCTGTATGAGCCGTACTTTTCCGTATGTTATCTTCGCGGCCGCTACGCGCTATACCTACTCTACTGGCCATTAAAATTGCTACACCACGATGATGACGCAAAATTTAACCGACAAGAAGAAGATGCTGTCATATGTAAATGATTAGCTTTTCAGAGCATTCACACAAGGTTGGCGCCGGTGGCGACACCTACACCGTGCTGACATGACGAAAGTTTCCAACCAATTTCTCATACGCAAACAGCAGTTGACCGGCGTTGCCTGGTGAAACGTTGTTGTGATGCCTCGTGTAAGGAGGAGAAATGCGTAACATCACGATTCCGACTTGGATAAAGGTCGGATTGTAGCCTATCGCGATTGCGGTTTATCGTATCGCGACACTGCAGCGCGCGTTCGTCGAGATCCAATGACTGTTAGCAGAATATGGAATCGGTGGGTTCAGGAGGGTAATACGGAACGCCGAGCTGGATCCCAACGGCCTCGTATCACTAGCAGTCGAGATGACAGGCATCTTATCTGCATGGCTGTAATGGATCGTGCAGCCACGTCTCGATGGCTCTGAGCACTATGGGACTCAACTGCTGTGGTTATCAGTCCCCTAGAACTTAGAACTACTTAAACCTAACTAACCTAAGGACATCACACACATCCATGCCCGAGGCAGGATTCGAACCTGCGACCGTAGCAGTCGCACGGTTCCGGACTGCGCGACTAGAACCGCGAGACCACCGCGGCCGGCGCCACGTCTCGATCCCTGAGTTAACAGATGGGGACATTTGCAAGACAACAACCACCTACACGAACAGTTCGACGACATTTGCAGCAGCATGGACTGTCTGCTCGGACACAATGACTGCAGTTACCCTTGACGCTGCATCACAGGCAGGAGCGCCTGCGATGGTGTACTCAACGACGAACCTGGGTGGACGAATAGCAAAACGTCTTTTTTTCGGATGAATCCAGGTTCTGTTTACAGCATCATGATGGTCGCATCCGTGTTTGGCGACATCGCGGTGAACGCACATTGGAAACGTGTATTCGTCATCGCCATACTGGCGTATCACCCGGCGTGATGCTATGGGGTGCCATTGGTTACACGTCTACGTCACCTCTTGTTCGCATTGACGGCATTTTGAACAGTGGACGTTACATTTCAGATGTGTTACGACCCGTGGCTCTACCCTTCATTCGATCCCTGCGAAACCCTACATTTCAGCAGGATAATGCACGACCGCATGTCGCAGGTCCTGTACGGGCCTTTCTAGATACAGAGAACGTTCGACTTCTGCCCTGGCCAGCACATTCTCCAGATCTCTCACCAATTGAAAACATCTGGTCAATGGTGGTCGAGCAACTGGCTCGTCACAATACGCCAGTCACTACTCTTGATGAACTGTGGTATCGTGTTGAAGCTGCATGGGCAGCTGTACCTGCACACGCCATCCAAGCTCTGTTTGACTCAATGCCCAGGCGTATCAAGGCCGGTATTAAGGCCAGAGGTAGTTGGTCCGGGTACTGACTTCTCAAGATCCATGCACCTAAATTGCGTGTAAATGTAATCACATGTCAGTTCTAGTTTAATATATTTGTGCAATGAATACCCGTTTATCATCTGCATTTCTCCTTGGTGTAGCAGTTTTAATGACCAGTAGTGTATATATGTTGGCGGAAGTAGAATCTCTTGGCAGTCAGCTTCAAATGCCGATTTTCAAAATTTTCTCGGTAGTGTTCCTCTAAAAGAACGTCGCCTTCCCTCCAGGGATTCCCATTTGAGCTCCCAAACCATCTCAGGAACACGTCTTGCTCGATACTACCGATAACAAATACGAATTTCTTTTTTCTCTTCCTTTAATCTGAACTGGTACGGACCCCAAACGTTCCAGTAGTGCTCAAGAATAGGTTGCTCCTGCGTCCTATATGCGGTCTCCTTTATAGATGAACCACTCTGTCTATAATTATCCCAGTAAACGGAAGTCGACAACTTACCTTCCCTACCGCAGTCCTCATATGTTCGTTCCGTTTCAAATCTCTCTGCAACTTTACGCCCAGATATTTACATGTCACAAGTCAAGCGGGACTCTACTAATGCTGTATCCGAATATTACATCTCTGTTTCTCTTACTAATTGGCATTAGCTTACATTTTTCTACGTTTAGAGCTAGCTGTCATTCATCACGCCAACTAGAAATTTTCCCTAAGCCACCCTGTATCCTCCTAGAGTCACTCAACTTCGAGATCTTGCCGTACACCACGTCATCAGCAGCAAACAACCAGAGATAGATGTCCAAATCATTTACGTATATGGAGAACAACAGTGGTCCCTGGAGCACGCCTGGAAATACCCTTGTCTCCGATGAAGCTTAAAAAGCCTTCGAGCCAGTCACATATTTGAGCATCTGTTCCATAGCTCGTACTTACGTTAACGCTTGCAATGGGGAGCAGCGTCAAATGCTTTCGGGAAATCCAGCTCAAAGTCGCAAGGCGATGTGGGCTGTGGGAGACCTTCACCCGGCTTTCCATGACACCTGGGGTACTAATCGAAGGGACTATGGCAACTGCGAGCTCTGCAGCACATGCATCTGTACATGCTTGAGGTCTTCATGGACGGCGATGGCGTCTTAAGGCAGGATAAACGCCCGTGTCACGTTGGCTACAGTGGTTCAAGAAGCATAATTGTTAACTCACCTCTCGACAACCAAAATGGCCGCATCTGAACCCGACGCAACACATCTTTGATGTTACTGAGCACCAGCTTCACGCTCAGAAATCACCTGAATTGCCGACCGGAGTGGCCGAGCGGTTCTAGACGCTGCAGTCTGGAACCGCGTGACCGCTACGGTCGCAGGTTCGAATCCTGCCTCGGGCACGGATGTGTGTGGTGTCCTTAGGTTGGTTAGGTTTAAGTAGTTATAAGTTCTAGGGGACTGATGACCTCCGAATTTAAGTCCCATAGTGCTCAGAGCCATTTGAACTTAATCACCTGAATTGCGGAGACAGCTGGTGGCACTTACCTCTGGAAAACTACAAACGACTTATCGATCGATCCCACGCCTCGCAGACTCGGTGCTGTAATGCGTTCCAGATGTGGACAGCCACCCTCTTAAGCAGGAGGTGATGACGGGTTGCTCATTAGCGAGCCACTCTCGCCTTTCTTCTAAGCTGTTGTTTTGGTCTTAGTATAAACGTTAATCTTGGAGATACGCAAATCAACCTCCTGATATATTATGCGTATTTACACTCAATAACGTCTTACGGAATAATTTTCTGGCGTAACTCATCACTTAGAAGGAAGTATTAACTGTGCAGAAGGGAGCAGTAAGAATAATATATGGTGTTCACGCGCGGTCGTCTTGTAGATACGCCTTCAAGGAGTTACATACATATAGTCGCTAATGAAATTCGTCATAAATAATGCGTCACACCTCGAGAAGAACAGTGATGCCCAAAGCTAAAACACCAGCTGGAAAAATCACCTTTATTACACATTTTTAAAGGTGTCCAGTGGCTCAGAAAGGAGTACAGAAAGCAACAACAAAATTTATTATCGTTTTCCCAATAACGTAAAATGTCTGACAAGTAGCAAACCAAGTGTTAAATCAAACTTAAAAATATTTCTTCTGGACAATTCCTTCCATTCCCTGGACGAATTTCTATTTGTTACAACTGTTAGAGTGTGAAATATAAATAACAAAATACAATAATTAAAAAATTAAATGTACTTGCATGAGTAGGACTAATGTATTCTTTAATGTTAACGCCAAACACATAGACACATCGTGTAAACCGCCTCGTTCCACATCGTTTCGATAAAGCATCGTTCAAATGATTTATTATACATGTAACAAACTAGCAACTATGGGGAAAAGCGACTAATATTGAGATTCTACACCTTTTACCACAGTAAGACAAACATAATCTTTAAATATAATTAATGAACTATCTTTAGACCATATTAGGAAAAACTACTCGCTCATAGAACATGCTGCTAAGTAATTAATACAGAACCGACAAAAAATTAAAAAAGGAGCACAACACTAATAGAAAACAAAAATGATCAGCGCCATTTGTGCTGAGCTTTGTAACTTTACCTTCTTTATTGTATTAACTGCGGGCAGCCCTGACACTACGGTTCGTCTGTGTGTGTGTGTGTGTGTGTGTGTGTGTGTGTGTGTTTTTGTGTGTGTGTGTGTGTGTGTGTGTGTGTGTGTGTGTGTGTGACCGCTCAACAACGAGGTTATAAGCGCCGGTAGTAAAATTGGTAGAAATGAATGTTGTTAAAATGTCAAAATATTTCAAGTAAGAATCGATCTTACACAAAATTGAATTCTCTCTCTCTCAGTCTTACGTTCACCAATGCAATAACACTGTCTCACATTCTCTAAGATTCTGTAAATTTGTTCAGATGTTCTAAACGTTTCAATTGAGACATAAGTAATACAAAACGAAAGCTAAAATTTTGGCACACTTACAGTAACTTGCCGACCTGACGACAAAATCCAGTCGTTAACTAAAAAAAAAAAATATTTGTCCAAGATACTGAAATCTAAAAGTTAATCTGTTAGAAAGGTCAGCTTTTCCTCCATAGAGTCGAGTAACTTATTTTTTTAATGAATTTCTGTACCTTACGAACATTCAACGACGGTACTTTGGTGTAAGCAGCAACACAGTCAGCATAGGATATATAGAACCAATGGCGCTGATGATTTTACCTGATTAATCTATTGCATACGAGATAGTTGTAAAGTCAATATTTATTTTTAATTTTGATTCTCCTTGAAAGTAGCATCAGCTCTTGCTCGCTTGTAATAATGTTGACTAATATGAACCTTACCATTCATGATTACTGAGGTTGATCGAATGGAAACCAAAAAATGGCTTGTGTTCTCACAGTAGGAGACAGAGCTGACAGCGCAGCCAGGTGTGAAGTTCGGCGTTCGATGGCGCAAGTTCGCAGATGCCGGAGGCAGGAGCGAGGTGGGAATGCAACGCTTAGGGCATAAAACAAGAAAAAACAGTCACAAGAAATTACTGACAGCTGGTAGTGTGAAACATGAAAGTCGGTATGAAAGACCCTACCATCCAAATTGAAACAAAATGTGAATGTTGATCAGCACATCACTGAACAGAGCCTTCCAAAGACAACAAGACAAGCTGCTAGGGAAACGGGACTGTCATGTCACATGGTAATGAAATTTTAGAAAGTGAGCTACTTCTTCGATCGTGGAGACCACATTACGTGCAACGAAATGTTAGATGAGGATTGCGACAGGGAAATTGAGACTTAATTGTGAGCCGTGGCGCGGCTCTCGGGCGTAAGACGCTGTCGACTACTCCTCTGGTTAAGGTTGGCACTATGTGCGATCGCGAGCGCCTCCGAGCAGTGCTCCGGTTTGTGGACGTGACGTGGGTCGTATTTTGGCGAAGTATAGTGTGCTTGGTACGCATTAGCTGCTCCCTTTATGCCCACGTGTGGTTCTGTCAGTATGTGCATTGAAAAGGTTACGCTCCGGCTGGAACAGTGGCTTGTGCTTTACGTTCATGCGCTCTGACTCATTTGTTTTGCTGCAGGCAGCTGTAATCTCAGAGATTTTTTTTCGTCGCGATTGTCTTAGCCCGGTGGTGCCAAGTATCCGAGAACAAGACAGCTAACGTGTGACCTGTTGTTTTGGGTTTTGGAGTCCTGTTTGGCCAACCTAGTTATCACGCGCACAAATGTATTCCTGCCGAGTGAGGTTAGTCCTAATCTTGTGGAACTGAGCTTTCAGTGACTGACTCGTCTGCAAATTAATTAATTTAACCTTTGTGGTGTGTTGTATTTTTTTGCTTTCAATGGTGAATTTCTTGTCATTCATTTGTGTATGTTTCGCCGTTAATGATAACTGTGAGTAAGATAGCAAGGTCTTGAAGGGCTTGCGTATCGTGACTGTATTTTTGGCAATTGTTTAATTTGATTTCTTGTTTATCGGTCTGGTGAAAACTCATGCCAAGTTTACCAATTTCCACCTGCGGTCCGGAAGTTGGTTTGAAGGTACATCAGCTGGTAAATCTTTACTGGACCTAACTGTTAACTGATCTTGCGTTGAACTAAAGCCATTATTAAATCCTTTCTTGTGTGCTATAAATTGTATTACCATAGACAAGGAGACACATTCTGTGGTCGAGGGGTAGGCACGGTTGCTGATTTGCGCGTGGCGTCTTGTCGCTCGCTATCATTTCCCGCGCTAGTACGGGCGGCGTGAGATTTGTTTGCTCGCGGTTGTATGGCCGCTAGTCAGCTGCGCCTGCTCCCGCTTCAGGGTGTGCCGTGTTTCGTAAGGCGTACGTCGACTTTCAGTCACTGTTACTCCTGTGTTGCTGTCGGTCGCTTACCGAAACGTTAGTCTGTTTTAGCACGGTGGCCACTGGGCCGTGACGATGTCGGTTGATGACCAGCGTTCGGGCGGTCGTCCGCTCTGAGTGGCTTCGGTCGCTTGGACTTGGCATTTACCTTCTGGTTAAACAGATCAAACTTGTTTATTTGCTGTAAATTCCTAAGTAGTTTGTGAGAAATGTTGTAACTCGGCTTTTCATGATTTTACACAATTCAAGCATTTTGCTAAGGCATTTTCCTATCTACGTTTTATTTAAATGAGAATCCTTTATTGGGGTTATTCACCTGTTGAAGCTTAACATAAAATTTGTAACTTAGCTTTCATGATTTTACTTAATTTAAGCATTTTTGTAAAGCATTGGGTTGGGTTATTTGGGGGAAGAGACCAAACAGCGAGGTCATCGGTCTCATTGGATTAGGTAAGGATGGGAAAGGAAGTCGGCCGTGCCCTTTCAAAGGAACAATCCCGGCATTTGCCTGGAGCGATTTAGGGAAATCACGGAAAACCTAAATCAGGATGGCCGGGCGCGGGATTGAACCGTCGTCCTCCCGAATGCGAGTCCAGTTTTGTAAAGCAGTCCTTTATCTACGTTTTATTGATTGGTAATTCTTTATTGGGGTTATTCATTGGTTGAACGTTAACAACATATGTTTGTAACCACGTTTATGTCCTTGTTTAACTGAGATTTGTTAAGAGCCTTTATTGCTGGAAGATCATTAAAGCTTGGGTGCTTGTAATTGTGAATACTGTTGTCTGTCTATGTTGTGGGCTATCCTTCCACTTCCACAGCCAAGCTGTCCTACCAACCAGTACAAATTGGTTTGGGAGATGATTATCTCGATCTACACAACAATATCCTCTGCTCTGATGAAGCGATATTTCACGTTGAAGGTTTTGTTAACTTACACAGTTGTCATTATTGGTCAGATCTGGATCCAAATGTAACAGATGAGAGACTGCAGTCAAGATCAAAGGAACCATCTGATGTGGGATGACGACAGGCAGGTTCACTGGCACTTTGGTGCTTCGCCACGCCATGCACGGTGCACCACACGTCGAATGCTTCGCTCGTACGTGTGGCCTGTGATTCGAGAACGGGAAAATGGAAGGGAATAATTGTTCATGAAGGATGGAGCTCCGCCACACTACGCAATCCCAGTGAGAGAACGATATGATGACAGTTTCTCTGTCAGATGAATCGGCCGCCGGGGGCCGACAGAATGGCGTGTACACAGTACTCGCAGACCTGATCTCACTTCATGCGAATTCTTCCTTTAATGTTGGGTTAAGGAACAAGTGTACAAGTTAAAACCAAAAGATATAAACAGTCTTGAGATTTTTGAGATAAAAACCTGCGAAATTAATGCAAATTTCCCAGTTGAGGAGCTAAGAAAAGGCGCGGGTTCTTTTCCTAAAAGGTTGAAGATTTGCGTGGAAAAAGCGGGTGCATACACTGAAATGTGACTTAATAACTAAGTGGAATACCCTAGTAATGCAGTCAATGCAAATAAATCTGTGATAAGTTGTGTACTTCTTGGAATATTCACTGATACAAATAAGTACTGACTTTACAACCACCTTGCATTTTGGGAACATTATGGCCTTGTAACACCACACAAACGTGTGGTTCCTGAAGAGGGGCAGCAGCCTTTTCAGTAGTTGCAGGGGCAACAGTCTGGATGATTGACTGATCTGGCCTTGTAACACTAACCAAAACGGCCTTGCTGTACCGGTACTGCGAACGCCTGAAAGCAAGGGGAAACTACAGCCGTAATTTTTCCCGAGGGCATGCAGCTTTACTGTATGGTTAAATGATGATGTCGTCCTCTTGTCTAAAACATTCCGGAGGTAAAATAGTAAGCAATTCGGCTCTCTGGGCGGGGACTACACAAGAGGACGTCGTTATCAGGAGAAAGAAACCTGGCGTTCTACGGATCGGAACGTGGAATGTCATATCCCTTAATCTGTCAGGTAGGTTAGAAAATTTAAAAATGGAAATGGATAGGTTAAAGTTAGATATAAAAAGAATTGGTGAGGTTCGCTGGCAGGAGGAACAAGACTTTTGGTCAAGTAAATACAGGGTTATAAACACAAAATCTAATAGGGGTAATGCAGGAGTAGGTTTAATAATGAATAAAAAAATAGGAGTACGGGTAAGCTACTACAAACAGCATAGTGAACGCATTATTGTGGTCAAGATAGATACGAAGCCCACACCTACTGCAGTAGTACAAGTTTATATGCCAACTAGCTCTGCAGATGACGAAGAAATTGAAGAAATGTATGATGAGATAAAAGAAATTATTCAGGTAGTGAAGGGAGACGAAAATTTAATAGTTATGGGTGACTGGAATTCGAGAGTAGGAAAAGGGAGAGAAGGAAACATAGTAGGTGAATACGGATTGGGGAAAAGAAATGAAAGAGGAAGCCGTCAATGTAGAATTTTGCACAGATCATAACTTAATCATAGCTAACACTTGGTTCAAGAATCATAAAAGAAGGTTGTATACATGGAAGAATCCTGGAGATACTAGAAGGTATAAGATTATATAGTGGTAAGACAGAGATTTAGGAACCAGGTTTTAAATTGTAAGACATTTCCAGGGGCAGATTTGGACTCTGACCACAATCTATTGATTATGAACTGTAGATTAAAACTGAAGAAACTGCAAAAAGGTGGAAATTTAAGGAGATGGCACCTGGATAAAATGAATAAACCAGAGGTTGTACAGAGTTTCAGGAAGAGCATAAGGGAACAATTGACAAGAATGGGGGAAAGAAATACAGTACAAGAAGAATGGGTAGCTTTGAGGAATGAAATAGTGAAGGCAGCAGAGGACCAAGTAGGTAAAAAGACGAGGGCTAGTAGAAATCCTTGGGTAACAAAAGGGATACTGAATTTAATCTATGAAAGGAAAAAATATAAAAATGCAGTAAGTGAAGCAGGCAAAAAGGAATACAAACGTCTCAAAAACGAGATCGACAGGAAGAGCAAAATGGCTAAGCAGGGATGGCTAGAGGACAAATTTAAGGATGTAGAGGCGTATCTCACTAGGGGTAAGATAGATACTGCCTACAGGAAAATTAAAGAGACCTTTGCAGAAAAGAGAACCACTTGTATGAATATCAAGAGCTCAGATGGAAACCCAGTTCCAAGCAAAGAAGGGAAAGCTGAAAGGTGCAAGAAGTATATAGAGGGTCTATACAAGGGCGATGTACTCGCGGACAGTATTATGGACATGGAACAGGATGTAAATTAAGATTAAATGGGAGATACGATACTGCGTGAAGAGTTTCACAGAGCACTGAAAGACCTGAGTCGAAACAAGACCCCGGGAATAGACAACATTACAATAGAACGACTGACAGCCTTGGGAGAGCCAGTCCTGACAAAACTCTACCATCTGGTGAGCAAGATGTATGAGACAGGCGAAATACCCTCAGACTTCAAGAAGAATATAATAGTTCCAATCCCAAAGAATGCAGTTGTTGACAGATGTAAAAATAACCGAACTACCAGTTTAATAAGTCACAGCTGCAAAATACTAACGCGAATTCTTTACAGACGAATGGAAAAACTGGTAGAAGACGACCTCGGGGAAGATCAGTTTGGATTCCACAGAACTATTGGAACACTTGAGGCAATACTGACCTTACGACTTATCTTAGAAGAAAGATTAAGGAAAGGCAAACCTACGTGTCTAGCATTTGTAGACTTAGCTTTTGGCAATGTTGGCTGGAATACTCTCTTTCAAATTCTAAAGGTGGCAGGGGTGAAATACAGGGAGCGAAAGGCTATGTACAATTTGTAGAGAAACCAGATGGCAGTTATAAGAGTCGAGGGGCATGAAAGGGAAGCAGCGGTTGGGAAGGGAGTGAGACAGGATTGTAGCCTCTCCCCGATGTTATTCAATCTGTATATTGAGCAAGCAGTAAAGGAAACAAAAGAAAAATTCGTAGTAGGTATTAAAGTCCATGGAGAAGAAATAAAAACTTTCAGGTTCACCGATGACATTGTAATTCTGTCAGAGACAGCAAAGGACTTGGAAGAGCAGTTGAACGGAATGGTTCAAATGGTTCAAATGGCTCTGAGCACTATGGGACTCAACTTCTGAGGTCATAAGTCCCCTAGAACTTAGAACTACTTAAACCTAACTAACCTAAGGACATCACACACATCCATGCCCGAGGCAGGATTCGAACCTGCGACCGTAGCGGTCGTGCGGGTCCAGACTATAGCGCCTTTAACCGCTCGGCCACTTCAGCCGGCTTGAACGGAATGGACAGTGTCTTGAAAGAAGGATATAAGATGAACATCAACAAAAGCAAAATGAGGATAATGGAATGTAGTCGAATTAAATCGTGTGATGCTGAGGGAATTAGATTCACTAGGATGTAGGTTGCAGTAAGTACTGATGAAGAAGCTTGCACAGGATAGAGTAGCATGGAGAGCTGGATCAAACCAGTCTCAGGACTGAAGACCACAACAACAACAACAACAACAACAACAACCTACGTTATTTTCGTTTTCGCGCCACATTCACCGTTGCGCTTAATGTACTGAGTTCAGTTACTTAAATATTCGTCCCGAAAATTACTACACTGGCAGAGAGTTACAGTATGACGTCTGCATCGCGGACAGGTTGACTCTAGAAATTGCGAGAGCGTGCAAGACTCGGCTAGCATATCACTCGGAAATACCTGCCAGATGGTGACTGTGTACCGGAGCGGTACCATCACAAATTTACTTCTGCCAGTACTTATTACGCTATGTTCGAAACTACCCGGCATACCAGGCAGGACTGCAGAGTGAAAATCCATTTTGTAATTATATCACTTCTCCCAAGCATGACCCGAAAAAATCAGAGATATGAAGTTCATAAGCAGGGTTGCAGACATCGTAAGCCAGCTTGGGGACTGGATGTAAACTGGAGTACCTGTGCTAGAACTGAATATTAGCACTGCTGGAATCCAATTTATTTTCTGAAATTGCTGGCCGATGTGGCCAAGCGGTTAAAGGCGCTACAGTCTGCAACCGCACGACCGCTACGGTCGCAGGTTTAAATCCTGTCTCGGGCATGGATGTGTGTGATGTCCTTAGGTTAGTTAGGTTTAAGTAGTTCTAAGTTCTAGGGGACTGATGACCTTAGAAGTTAAGTCCCATAGTGCTCAGAGCCATTTGAACCATTTTTTTCTGAAATTATAAAAATAAATTGCGATTATGATTAATACAAGCTCTTTCTTCGAATTTTTAATTTTAAATTTTTTTTTCTTAAACTCGCCAGTCTACGATTACGTCTACAGTTTCTCCACACTTTTAACAAACCACCATTCACCGCACTTGAGTATTCGGCGGCCTGCTGTGGCCATCGAAGTCGAGTGCCGGAAACCCACCACAGGGACACACAACTAAAGGAATTCGTTAATTCCAGGCGCCTGCCAGTAGTCGAGACGGGAGGAGCTGTCTGGAATTCCTGGAAGCTGCAGAGCTGCGTAAATATACTTTAGACTCGCCTCATAGAGGGACAGGAATTCCAGCACAGCTGGCTCGCATTCCCTCTTTTAATTTGCTCCCGGGAAAATGGCGAGGAATTCCGTTAATATCGTCCGATATACGATCTGGACATGCGACGTGTGCTTAGGCGTTCTGAAGATTCCCCCGCAGCAACGAGGGAAACACGAAGACGTTGAGCTGAACGCAAAGTGTCTACCGCCACAAGAGAGCAATCGCCAGCAGTCAATTTGGAACTTCTAGCGGCTTCTTTTATCTGGGCTCGAAGTAACGCTTTCATGATACTGAGCAGCAAGTAGTGACACCTCTAGACGATCGGGACCGACCGACCACCGTGTCGTCCTCCACCAGTGGCGCTATTTAGATGAGGTATGGAGAAGAAAGAAGAGTAAACATTGGACGATTGATCAGTGGAAAAACGTTTTGTGGAGTGACGAATCACGATACACAATGTAGCGATCTGACGGTAGGGTGTGGGTATGGCGAATGCCCGGTGAACGTCATCTGCCAGGGTGTGATGTGCCAACAGTAAAATTCGAAGGCGGTGGTGTTATGGTGTGGTCGTGTTTATCATGGAAGGAGCTTGCACCCCTTGTTGTTTTGCGTGGCACTATCACAGCACAGACGTATATGGTTCAAATGGCTCTGAGCACTATGGTCATCAGTCCCCTAGAACTTAGAACTACTTAAACCTAACTAACCTAAGGACATCACACAACACAGACGTATACTGATGTTTTAAGCGCCTTCTTGCTTCCCACGGTTGAAGAGCAATTCGGGGATAGCGACTGCATCTTTCAACAAGAGCGCACTGCTTCCCAGCCACTGTCGACGCTTAGACCTTGGAGGTGCTACTCCTCCCTCAGGCATCTCTTCAGATGACGTCACGAGGTTGTGTGCACACCTTTCCAGTCCTCCCACCAAGGAAAATCCCTGGCAGTACCGGGAATCGAACCCGGATTCCCTGCATGGCTATCAGCTACTGTGACTACCCATCTACGGACGCGGACCCTTTATGATATATATATAGTGTTATTTTCATAAATGCCTCTGGTGTTGCAGAAGGCGACTGCGTGAAAACTACAAGGCGTACAGAAAAATGAGACATATTTGAGGACAGTGCAGTGCTTCACGTTTCGATTCAAAACAAGCACCATGGAATAGTAGCGGGTCGCGTGACTATGGGGTAGGCATGTATAAATGTCTAATGGAGCGATGAGAGCGGTTTGTTATCTTGAACTTGTTAAATGTCACTTGTAGCGCTCCAGTGACGAGTAGGTACCAAATATCAGGTAAAAGCGGGAACAAAAACAATTAACGGTGGTACAACAAATTCAGTGAGACGAGCTGCGTATGTAGAGCAAAGAAAATAAGACGGTCGGGACCATCAGTAGAGGCAGAGAGTGAGCAGTAACCCTTCGTCAGGATTCCAGAGAAATAGAAAGTAGGTGGGAGAGGAGAGCTGCAGATACCGCAGTCAGCTGTCTAGACCTACTTTCCACAAAAAAAGGGGGGGGGGGGGAGTAGTAGAAGGGATTCTGGCTTTCATCGAAATATTTATATTTTGTACTGTGTAAAAAAAGGCCTTAAAGATTTTGTTTTTGTTGTTGTTGTTCTTGTTTACCTGGTCTTTGGGGGGACTGGTTTAATGTAACTTTCCATGCTCAAAGGGGAGATGAGGGGGAGACCCGGAGAGTAGTAGAAGCGACTCTGGCTTTCATCGAAATATTTATATTTTGTACTGTGTAAAAAAAAATACCTTAAAGATTTTGTTGTTGTTCTTCTTCTTGTTTTTGTAGTCTTCAGGGACTGATTTGATGCAGCTTTCCATGCTCAAAGGGGGTAAGGGGGGGGGGGGGAGACCCGGAGAGTACTAGAAGGGATTCTGGCTTTCATCAAAATATCGGTATTTTGTACTGTGTAAAAAAAAAAGACCTTAAGATTTTGTTGTTGTTGTTGTTGTTGTTTTTATTGTCATCAGGGACTGGTTTGATGCAGCTTGCCATGCTTAGCGGAGGGAGGGAGGGGTGGGAGACGCCGAGAGTAGGAGAAGGGATTCTGGCTTTCATCGAAATATTTACATTTTGTACTGTGTAAAAAAAGAAACCTTGAAGATATCGTTGTTGTTATTGCTCTTGTTGTTGTTGTTCCTGGTTTTGTGGTCTTCAGGAACTGTTTTGATGCAACTTTCTATGCTAAAAAGGGGGGAGGTGGGGGGGGGGAGATGCGGAGAGTATTAGAAGAAATTCTGGCTTTCATTGAAATATTTATTTTTTGTACTGTGTAAAAAAAAAGATCTTAAGGTTTTTGTTGATGTTGTTGTTTTTCTTTTCGTAGTCTTCAGGAACTGGTTTCATGCAGCTTTCCATGCTACTCTATCCTGTGCAAGCTTCTTCATCTCTGACTAACTACTGCAACCTACATCGTTCTGAATCTGCTTAAAGTATTCATCTTTTGGTCTCCCTCTACGATTTTCACACTCCACGCTTCCGCTCCAGTATTAAATTGGTGATCCCTTGATGCCTCAGAACATGTGCTACCAAATGATCCATTCTTCTTCTCAAATTATGCCACAAATTTCTCTTCTCTCCAATTTTATGTTTCTTATTAGTTACGTGATCTCCCCACGTATCTTCAGCGTTCTTCTGTAGCACCACATTTCGAATGCTTCTATTCTGTTCCTGTCTAAACTACTTATAGTCCAGTTTTCACTTCCATAATGACTACATTTCATACAAATATTCAGAAAAGACTACCTGACGCTTACATATATCCTCGATGTTGACAAATTTCTCTTCATCAGAAACGCTTTCCTTGCCGCAGCATGTCCACACCACTACATTCGTAATAGATGTTTGCCCATCACCTGTTGGGAATGTAGATCTCACGGGGAGCTTGCAAGGGATGAGTCCCTGCAGGCGCACTATCCTCTGTGCCCTCGGTGGCTCAGATAGATAGAGCGTCTGCCATGTAAGCAGGAGATCCTGGGTTCGTGTCCCAGTCGGGGCATACATTTTCACATGTCCCCAACGATGTATATCAACGCCTGTTTTGCAGCTAAGGTTTCGATTCCATTATCATTTCATTTAGAGAAGCTGCACCGTCATCAATGGTATCTGTTCTTTCGGGAACAGATACTACCTTCATATATATTCCAGTCACCATTGTCAAAAGCTTTCTCTAAGTTTACAAGTGCTAGAAACGTAGGTTTGTCTACATTTAACCTATCTCCTAAGATTAGTCATGAAGTCAGTAATGCCTCGCATGTTCCATTTCTATGGAATCCAAACCGATCTTCCCCGAGGTCGGCTTCTACCAGTTTTTCCATTCGTCTGTAAGGAATTCGTGTTATTATTTTGTAGCCGTGACCTGTCACACTGATAGTTCAGTAATTTTCACACTTGTCAACGCCAGCTTTCTTTGGGATAGTCGTTACTATATTCTTCTTGAAACCCGTCTCAAGTGTCTTGCTCACCATATGGTGGAGTTTCGTCAGGGCTGGCTCTCCCAAGGCCATCAGTAGTTCTTATGGAATGCTGTCTACACCCAGGGCCTTGTTTCGACATACACTATGTGATCAATAGTATCCCGACACCCCCAAAACATACGTTTTTCATATTAGGTGCATTGTGGTGCCATCTACCAGGAACTCCATATCAGCGCCCTCAGAATTCATTGACATCGTGAGAGAGCATAATGCGGCGCTCCTCGAAACTCACGGAGTTCGAACGTGGTCAGGTGATTGGGTGTCACTTGTGTTATACGCCTGTACGCGAGATTTCCACAGTCCTAAACATCCCTAGGGCCGTTGTTTCCGATGTGATAGTGAAGTGGAAACGTGAAGCGACACTTACAGCACAAAATCGTACAGGCCCGTCTGTTGGCTGACAGAGACCGTCGACAGTTGAGAGGGTCGTAACAGACCTTCACACAGGAATTACAAACTGCATCATGATTCACTGCAGGTACTATGACAGTTAGCCAGGAATTCGTGGTCGAGTGGCTGCTCATAAACTACACACGACGCCGGTAAATGGCAAACGACGTCTCGCTTGGTGAAAGAAGCGTAAACATTGGACGATCGAACCGTGGAAAAACGTTGTGTGGAGTCACACTACAACAAGGGGTGCAAGCTCCTTCCATGAAAACCACGACCACAACATAACACCACCGCCTCCGAATTTTACTGTTGGCACTTCACACACTGGCAGATGACGTTCACCGGGCATTCACCATACCCACACCCTGCCGTCACATCGCCACATTACGTCTATTGCCCGCTGAATGAGATCCGACTTCCTTCTCGTCCTGTGCTGCTGCCGCTGGGAGTCGATGAAAGTGGCGGAGATATCACTACATAGAAGAAGTAACTGAGGACACTGGATGCAAATGCGACTCTGAGATGAAGGCATTGGCATTGGACATGTGATGTGCTACAACAGTTTCCGTACATGTCACGGTGAGTGTGCGGCAGCGCAATGCCGGACACAAAGGGACAATCGAGCAGAAATTAATAATCAATAAATAAGGTGACAGATTCTGGATCATTTGACAGCTAACAACCCGTCGATATATTCATAACTTATCAATAAATTTTATTCTGATGTACTTAAAAATTCACAGAGGGTATAATAAGAGTGGCCGACCAAGAATGAAGTGTTCGGATTAAAAATGGTGTAAGACCGGGTTGTAGTCCTTCGCTCCTACTGTTCAATCTGTACATCAAAGAAGCAATCACGAAAATATAAGAAAGGTTCAGGAGTGGACAGAAATTCAAGGTGAAAGGATACCAATGACACTATTCGCTGATGACATTGCTGTCCTGAGTGAAAGTGAAGAATAATTCGTGATCTGCTGAATGGAATGAACAGTCTAATGGGTACAGAATACGGATTGAGAGTAAATAAAAGAAAAACGAAAGTAATGTTAAAAACATAGGCCTTAATTTGGGATTGAAATTTCTGAGCATGTACGTTTGGAGCACAGCATTGTATGGTAGTGGAACATGGACTGTCGGAAAACCGGAACAGGAGAGAATCGAAGCAATTGAGATGTGGTGATACAGACGAATATTAAAAATTACGTGGACTGATAAGGTAAGGAATGAGCAGGTTGTGCGTAGAATCGGAGAGGAAAGGAATATGTGGAAAAGACTGCTAAGGAGAAGAGACAGGATGGTAGGACATCTGTTAAGACATCAGAGAATGTCTTCCATGGTACTAGAAGGAGCTGTAGAGAGCAAAAACTGTAGAGCAAGACAGAGTTTGGAATGCATTCAGCAAACAATTGAGGACGTAGGTTGCATATGGTACTTGAGATGAAGATGTTGGTACAGGAGACAAATTCCTGGCGGGCCGTATTAGATCGGTCAGAAGGCTGATGACTAAAAAATAAAATAAAGTAGATAAATCAGTCACGAATTAAACCATTAACGAAATTTTTGAGAGAAATGAAGCTTTATAGAAATGGCTCCTGACATACCGACGAACTGAAAACTGGAAACAGACTGCCGCCATTTTTAGAGGAGTTAATAATTTATTCGTGATGGTTATAACCCTGAGAAACCGCAGAAGATTTAAACGAGCATCTTGTTGCCCATCAGCACCGTAGACGGTTGTGGCTGAGCTACGGTAGGAAACCTATGTGGCATCTGACAGGCTCCAGCTCCCCACTCTCACACGTAGTGGGATGTGTACTAGAGCGTGGCGTGAATCTTCCCGTACAAGGTCTGGCTGTTGCCACGTATGGCCCATTCTAAAGGGAGTAAGGTTTATAAGTGCATATACACTACTGGCCATTAAGATTGCTACACCAAGAAGAAATGCAGATGATAAACAGGTATTCATTGGACAAATATATTATACTACAACTAGCATGTGATTACATTTTCACGCCATTTGGGTGCATAGATCCCGAGAAATCAGTATCCAGAACAACCACCTTTGGCCGTAATAACGGCCTTGATCCGCCTGGGCATTGAGTCAGAGCTTGGATGGCGTGTACAGGTACAGCTGCCCATGCAGCTTCAAAACGATACCAAAGTTCATCAAGAGTAGGCACTGGCGTATTGTGACGAGCCAGTTGCTCGGCCACCATTGACCAGATGTTTTCGTTTCGTGAGAGATCTGGAGAATGTGCTGGCCAGGGCAGCAGTCGAACATTTTCTGTATCAAGAAAGGCCCGTACAGGACCTGCAACATGCGGTCGTGCATTATCCTGCTGAAATGTAAGGTTTCGCAGGGATCGAATGACGGTTAGAGCCACTGGTCGTAACACATCTGAAACGTAACGTCCACTGTTCAAAGTGTCGTCAATGCGAACAAGAGGTGACCGAGAATGTGCTTGCCTGGGCAGCAGTCGAACATTTTCTGTATCAAGAAAGTCCCGTACAGGACCTACAACATGCGGTCGTGCATTATCCTGCTGAAATGTAGGGTTTCGCAGGGATCGAATGACGGTTAGAGCCACTGGTCGTAACAGATCTGAAACGTAACGTCCACTGTTCAATGTGTCGTCAATGCGAACAAGAGGTGATCGAGACGTGTAACCAATGGCACCCCATACCATCACGTCGGGTGACACGCTAGTATGGCGATGACTAATATATGCTTCCAATGTGCGTTCACCGCGATGTCGCCAAACATTTATTGCGACCATCGTGATGCTGAAAACAGAACCCGGATTCATCCGAAAAAATGCCGTTTTGCCATTCGTTCTCCCAGGTTCGTCGTTGTGTACACCAACGCAGGAGCTCCTGTCTGTGAGGCAACGTCAAGGGTAACCGCAGCCCTGGTCTCCGAGCTGTTAGTCCATGCTGCTGCAAACGTCCTCGAACTGTTCGTGCAGATGGTTCTTGTCTTGCAAACGTCCCCATCTGTTGTCTCAGGGATCGAGACGGGGCTGCACGATCCGTTACAGCCATGCGGATAAGATGCCTGCCCTCTCGACTGTTACTGATACGAGGCCGTTGGGATCCAGCACGGCATTCCGTATTACCCTCCTGCACCCACCGATTCCATATTCTGCCAACAGTCTTTGGATCTCGACCAACGCGAGCAGCAGTGTCGCGATACGATAAGCTGCAATCGCGATAGGCTACAATCCGACCTTTATCAAAGTCGGGAACGTGATGGTGCGTATTTCTCCTCCTTGCACGAGGCATCACAACAACGTTTCCCCAGGCAAAGCCTGTCAACTGCTGTTTGTGTATGAGAAATCACTTGGAAACTTCCCTCATGTCAGCACGTTGTAGGATTCGCCACTGTCGCCAACCTTGTGTGAATGCTTCGAAAAGCTAATCATTTGACTTATCACAGCATCTTCTTCCAGGCGGTTAAATTTCGCTTCTGTAGCACGTCATCTTCATGGTGTAGCAATTTTAGTGGCCAGTAGTGTATTTTTGTTGGTGACTGATGACTGTGTACACATCAACATTAAGCTGAATTACACTGGGTGTAAGCGGGATGAGCGCGTATGTTTTTGTTGGTGACTGACACCAGCGTACTGATCAACATTACATCCGTATTTAAGTCATTTGTAGACTAATAATTATAGCTATTACAAGTGTTATGTTTTTAGTTTTGGTAGTGCCTCCAAGTGGATGGGTGCAGATCAAGCGACTAATGCTTATTTTTCCGTGGGAAGCAGGTCGAGTGTTACAGTGTGGACGTCTATACTGTGAAGCGTCCTTCACTTCCCCACATACCCTTTGCACGCGCTTTATGAGCTCTGACCAGCAAGTGCAACTGCAGCCACGTCACTGTATGCAGCCAGGCTTGCTATAAGTATTACCGCCGTGGTGTCTTAACAGTATCACCGTTTTCGTTACTGAGAACAGCACACAGCAATGTCTTCCGTTTTTCCTCGCCGTTTCATTGACTCACTGAGCGCGACTATCTCGTACTTCGACAAAAAACTGACGTTACCAAACATATGATATGGGTCATCAGATTTTCCCCGCCCCCCTCTCCTTCCCTTTTGACTCTCTTAACGGCTTCTCGTGTTTCAGCATTCTCTTTCCTATTTTATATCAGTTGTATGTGTCTATTTTTGATTCAGTACACATTCTGTGTAACATACAGGGAGTCCGAAAAGTCTTTCCCTGTTACATAAATTGATAACTCAGACTAGAAGTAAGATACAAATATGAAACAGGTGTGTAATTGTTTACAAACTATCAAAGTTTTTTTCACACATCAGTAAACTTCCACATGAGCACCATTGGTAGCACGTAGCACATCTAGGCGATATTCAGTTTCCGTCCACACATTAGCCAACATCACTGGAGGGATCGATTCAAGGACTGTGGTTATCCGTTGCCGCAGGGTTTCAAGATCTGGTGTTCGGTAGACCTCGTCCTTGACATAACCCCATAAAAAGAAGTCTAATGGGGTTTTTTCAGCAGAGCGTGGAGGCCAAACCGTTGGCCCATCACGACCAATCCGTCGCCCAGGAAAGGTCATATCGAGATAGGCACGGACGTCCAAACCCCAGTGAGGCGGTGCACCGTCTTGCTGAAACAAGACATCGGGGTGATACTGAAGCAGCTGAGGAACAGCATACAGTTGCAACATGTCCAGATACACTGCAGATGTGACTGTAGCCTCAGCGAAGAAGAATGGCCCGATAATTCAATCGTGCAATAGCGCGCACCAAACTTTCACCTTTGGACTACCTCTGGTGCACTCCATGACCTCGCCAGGGCGTTGTGAACCCCAAACGCGCACATTATGGCGATTCACTACTCCACTGACAAAAAAGGTCGCTTCGTCGGAAAAGGCAATTCATCTGAGATAACCATCATCGTCCTTATTACGTGATAGGATTTCGATCGTAAAGTCATACCGACGTGTACTGTCATTGGGTAACAAGGCCTGAACGATTTGCACTTTGTATGCACGAAACAATAAACGTTTGTGTAAAATGTCATGGAGAGAGCTTTTTTGGCATCTGTAATCCACGTGAGGTCCTGTGCACCGATTTTTTCGGACTTCGCAGAAAAGACTGCCTTACAGCTTCCACCCTGTCTGCTGAGGTTCTTGGTCGACCAGACTTCGGAAGGTCAGCAACCAATCCTGTGTTCTTGAACCTCTCATACCAGGCTTTAATGCTCTTGACATCAGGTGGATTCCTTCCAAATGTTGTCTGGAAGTGTCTCTGCACTGTGGTTGGTGATCGTGTCTCATGGTACCACAGGACACACTGCGCCTTCTCCTGATTGGTTAACATGGCTTCTTGGACGCTGCACCTCATCCACTACTTACGTACTGCGAACCTAAAACAAAAAAAAGCTTTGATAGTTGTAAACAATTTGACACAAGTTTTATATTTGTATCTTACTTCTAGCCTGAGTTATCAGTTTATGTAATCGGGGACAGTCTTTTCGGACACCCTGTATTGTCGCTGTGCAGTATCAGGAAGGCCGCGCGGGGTAGCAGTGCCGTCCAATCCAAGAGCAACCGTCACCGTAATATTGTTCCATTCTCTGTCTTTAATACAGTTAGCTGCAATTTGCAGCAAAATGCCGTCAGACGAAGCGGCCATTTGCATGCGCCTTAATAACTTTCTGATGTTTTGACCACACTTTTTGAATTTTGGATATAGTAAAAAGTGTGTCCAAAATAACAGAAAGTTATTAAAATGTTTCGCTTGTAACCAAACCGTTGGCGACGCCTTACACGGTCGATTATTATTATTATTATTATTTGTTGATTGGCGACTCCATGGAGTGCTGTGTGCACCACGACCATATATGTTATATTAAAAGGAAGGTCAGCGTTGGTCGTAATATTGATGTTTTACTGATAGCAGAATCGATTTTCGATCACATACTGATCATCTTCGGTGCTGTACACATTGAACTCAGACACTGGTATCAAGTTATCAGTTGGTTGATAACTTGATACCAGTTTCTGGGTGCGTAAGCTTAAGGACCGATGATAACTTGATACCAGTGTCTGAGTTCAATGTGTACAGCACCGAAGATGATCAGTATGTGATCGAAAATCGATTCTGCTATCAATAAAACATCAATATTACGACCAACGCTGACCTTCCTTTTAATATTACTATTTTGTCATCAGTCTTCTCACTGGTCTGATACAGCACGCCATAAATTCCTCTCATGTACCAACTTTTCCAGTCTCTGTCTTCCTCTACAGTTTTCCCCCTCTACAGCTCCCTCTAGTACCACGGAAGTCATACCTTGTCGCATTAACAGTTCTCCTATCATCCTGCTCCTTCTTGTCGCTGTTTTCCATATACCGCTTTCCTCGCCTAATCTTAGGAGAACCTCATCCCTTGTCCAGTCCACCTAATTATTAACATTTTTCTTTAGCGCCACATCTGAAATTCTTCGATTCTCTTCTGTGCCGGTTTTCCCACAGCCCATGTTTCACTGTTATACAATGTTGTGCCCCAAACGTAAAAGGTCGGAAATTTCGTCCCCAAATTAAGACCTATATTTGATAGTAGCAGACATCTCGTAGCCAGGAATGCCCTTTCTGCCAGTGCCCATCTGCTTTCCGTCCATCATGAGCTACTTTGCTGCCTAGATAGCAGAATTCCTTAACTTCGTCTGCTTCTCATTACTTTCACTTTTCATCCATTTACTGTAAATCCACATATCTCCTCATTCCATTCGACGCCTCCTGCAAATTCTTCTTCACTTTCACTGAGGATAGCAATGTCATCAGCGAACCTTAACATTGTTTTCCTTCCAGCTTGAATTTCAATCCTTATCTTGAACCTTTCTTTTATTTTCGTCACTGCTTCTCGCGACGTATAGATTGAACAGCATGGACGAAATACTACGTCGCTATCTTACCTCTTTTTAATTCGAACACTTCTTTCTTGGTCTTTCAGTCTGACTGCTCCTTCTTAGGTCTTGTGTATATTGCCTGTTACCTGTTCCTCCCTGTAACTTATCGCTATTTTATTCACGAGTAACTAATACCTTGCACAATTTTACATAGTCGAATGCTTTTTGCAGGTCTTACAAACTGTCTTGATTTTTCTTCAGTCTTGTTTCCATTATCAGCCACAACGTCACAAGTCCCTCTCTGGCGCCTTTACAAGCTGTCCTGTCATCTAATAGGTCCCCAATATTTTTCCGTTCTTTTGTAAATCATTCTTGTTAGCAAATTGGATGCATAGGCTATTGAGCTGAATGTGCGATGATTGTAGCCTCTGAAGTTTCAGCCTACCCTTAATCATTACTAAATTGTGATCTGATTCTATATCTGCCGCAGAGTACGCCCCTTACAATCGAATATCTGATTTCGGAACCTCTTCCTGACCATGATCTAACTGGAATCTCCCGTATTTTTCGGCCTTTTCTAACTGTATCTTCTCCTCTTATGATTCTTCAAAAGAGTATTCGCTATTATTAACCGGTATTTATTGCACAACACAATAAGTATTTCTCCTCTCTCGTTCCTGATACCAAGACCATACTCCCCCGTAACACTTTCTTCTGCTTCCTCGCCTACAGCCACATTTCTAATTCCACATGGCTATTACATTTTCGTCTCCCTTCACGTACTGAAATACACGTCCAATATCCTCATATACTTTTTCTATCTCTTCATTCTCTGCTTGCGACGTCGGGATGTATGTTTACACTACCGTCGTCGAAAAATGTGTGTGAAATCTTATGGGACTTAACCGCTAAGATCATCAGTCCCTAAGCTTACACACTACTTAACCTAAATTATCCTAAGGACAAACACTCACACCGATGCCCGAGGGAGGACTCGAATCTCCGCCGGGATCATACGCACAGTCCATGACTGCAGCGCCTAAGACCGCTCGGCTAATCCCGCGCGGCCTACCGTCGTCAGTGTTGATTTGTTGCCTGTTCTGATGAGAACAAGCCTATCTCTGAAATCTTCACAAGCACTCACTCTTTTTCCTACCTTCCTATTATTAACGCATCTGACTTCCTTTATACCATTTTCTGCTGCCATTCATATTACCCTATACTCATCTGATCAGAAATGCTGGCCTGCCTTCCATTTCACTTTAGCCACCGCCCGCCCTCCCACTACATCTAAATTCAGCCTCAGCATTTCTCTTTTCAGAGTTTCTAGCTTCCCCACGGTGTTCAAACTTCTGACACTCCACGCCCCGACTCGAAGGGGTGACAAGCCTATAACTTCCTTGTTAGTGCTGCGAAATTCTACAACCCTTGGCTGATATACAAAGAGATCCCCCACCTAGTATAGTCTGTCTGTAAACTCAAGATCGAGCAGCGCTTTTGGTGGGGGAAGTGGCCTTTCCCGGAAGAACGCTGCCACCGGCCTACAGGGGCACCCAAAATCTGTTGCCCATTACCTGTCTAGCGCTGTAGATCGGCGTGCAGTGACACACGTCGTTCTGTTCGTGGGATCTTAATTGCCATTGTTAGTCAATTTTGTATGTTTACTGATATACTTCGGTATCCGGAAGTGATTGATAAGCCATATGCATTGCAAGAAAATGTGCAGAATATGGAGAAGCTGTATTTATGGAGTAACGAGCGTTCGATCGTCTCTAATGTTACAACATCATGTGTTAAAGAGGCGGCACAAAAAGAACTGTTGGCTAATATTACCAGTCCCAGTCATAGGGATGCAGTTTATGCAAACGTCAGCCTCGCCACAATAGGACGCATAAGGAAGAAGCGCGGAAATAAACTGCGTGTTTGCTGAAACCGCCACGAAGGAAAACTAATAATTTTGGAGGAAACTCATCGTTACAGGCAGTTTCACAAAATCGGTCATTCGACAAACGATGGAGGACTTTCACAAAAACCAAAAAATAATGCCGACGTTATGGCACTACTTACTGCTGTGAAACAAAAATTCGAGTTTCTTTGGCAAAAAAATGGTTTACATAAAACACTGCTTGAAGTGGGATTTACATGGAAAAGATCTACAAGTAAAAGAAAGTTTCTGATAGAGAGAACGGATATAATTGACTGGCGATTTTAGTACCTGAACCGAGGAAATTAGGGGAGTTGGGCAGAAAATTTCTTTTATATTGATAAAACTTGGGTGGACAATAATATTACTTACAGAAAATGTTGGCTGGGCCCTGGCGTTGATAGCATTATCGCCAATGTCAGCTGAAGCAATAGGATTATAGTGGTCAATACTGAGTCAAAATTTGAGTTTTTAATCCAACGCAGAGCTAATTTATAAAGCGGGATATGCAATAGGGGACTACCGTGGGCAAATGAACTACGAAAATGTTTCAAATTGGATACCGACTAAAGTAATTCCGAATCTGCCACCGAACTTTGTTATTGTAATGGACAACACCTCAAGTCACAACAAGGAGCATAACAAAGCTCCGACTAGGTCCTCGAATAAAAGGGAAACTATTGAATTATTGTTAAAAAATAAGGTGAAAGTTTATTTGTCAATGATGAAAACAAAATTATTTCATTTAATTGAACAACATAAGCTGGCAGACAAAGTATTTGAAATTAATAAAGTACTTGAAGGTTATGGCCACAGAGTGCTGCGACTTCCACCATACAACTGTGATTCAAATCCAATTGAAAGGGCGTGGGCAAAATTCAAAAATTTCGTCAGAGGAAGAAATACGCCACAGATTCAAAGCGCGCGCCGCGGCAGGGCCGGTAGTACGTTGTGAAACAGCCTGTAGAAGAGCCTTGTGATGTAGCTGGGTAGGCACAGTGGGGACTCGCTAGATCACTCTTCAGTTTACCGACAGACCATAGGAACGATGCCGACCGCTTACGCCATCGAATACTGGATAAAAAAATCAGTAGATTGCTGCTCACCATCTAGTGGATATGTTGAGACGCAGACAGGCATAACAAAAAGGCTACTAAACACGTAAGCTTTCGGCCAGAAGGCCTGTAACACCATGGCTCTAATGCACTACTGATCTATTTTGCCTTTGTTTCCTTTAATGTTACATCATTGAGCTTCTGTAAATGTGTTTGTTTGAATCGATAACATAAAATTGTATACTCCTTTCTTTGTACAAACTTTGACGTCATGTTTTGGTTCAATGCAAAGTAGTATATCTGCAATTTATATTCTTTGTCCCATTTGGAGGGAACAAAACTTACTGTATATGATTGTAATTTTGTGTGAATAATTTTTTTGTAGAGATGTCAATATGTGTAAATGTTCTGTTTTATTTAATGTATTTGGTTACTGTTATGTAAATTGCTGATCCTCACTTACGGCTCTTAGTATTCTGTGTATAAGAGGCGTAGCGGTTCCCCTCGGGAACAGAACTGTGTAGCGCGCGCAAATTGTGGTTGGCCTAGGTAGAAAAGGTGGAACAAGAGTCAGTCGGAGGCGAGCTACGATCCTGTGCACTGCCATGTAAAAGATGCATATTGTGCTGATCCCGAGAGAGGCTTTCCCTGCTTCTTTCCAAGGCCTCGGATGGATGGATAAATAGCTGGAACTATCCTGGAATTTGTATCTATCATCGCCACCTAGAAATGACAGAGTCCAGCAATTCTGTCTGCGAATCCACCTACCAACATGCAGTTGCCACCACGTTGCGCAATCACTGTAACGTAATACTATAATGATGTACAGTGAAGGATCAGCTTATTGGATGTTTTAGTGTGCTGAAATACAAGGTAATTTATATCTGAATTTATGTGCCTACCTTGACTTTTCTCCTCCTCATAACACCTCTCAGGGTCCTCTCCATTTGAACTAAAGTGATTACCGAGTGTCCCTACTGAAAGAACTTTTATGACCAATGTTATGCTAATTAATGTCTCTTGAACTTAGTAAAAAGAAAGTTAAAGTTAATGTGACAAGAAAGTGGGTTAAAGTAAATGTTGTTTGATGAAAATAATTTTCCTGTTAATACTGCTTATTAAAGTGCTGTTGCCAACTGCAAAATTAAAAGTTCTTAAGACTGAGGTTTCTAAAGTTTTGCTTAGCTAATGGTCACCTTGATATCTGTAGTAAATTCTAAAAGGTGAGCCAGTTTCTTGCAATTTCGTTAGCATTGTGTTTCGATGTAGTAAAAGTGAGAAAGCTGCAGTGGTGAAACGTTATACACTCTTGTTTGCTAAGTGTTTGTCTCTCTTGTGTATTAGAAGGGCATATTAATAGTAATGTTATAAAGACCATTCACTTTGTGTAAGCCCTGAAAGTAATAGTGTGTTTCGGTAGCTGTTATAATTTTCCAAATAGTTTGTGCTGCTCCAACTGTCAGTTTCAATCTTACCGTAATCATATGAGTGTGTCAGACAGAGTTCATTGCACTCGCGTGTGGCCAAGTATAGGTTGTGTTTATCCGTTAAAATTACTAATAACTATTTTCTTCAACGAGAATGTTAATCATTCTTTCGCCTAGTTAGGCTGGCGACCGTTTTCCATTATCAGTTAAACAGTGCAGATAGCAAAATTTTGTTTGTTACTGTTCAAACATTTACGTAATTCAGACTTTCATTTCCGATAAGCCACCTCTGTTAGGTACAACGCGGTCAACATAACAAAATTCCTCTCAGAGTGTAACATTGGTCTGTCACTTTATACCATAGTTGCTTTAACATGATAGTGTTATTTCACGACCTGCTTCCAACTTTAAGATTATGGTATAACAGTAGCGGAGTGAAAGTGTTATAGGCCTTCTTCTGAAATGGACAACATACAAACACAGATTCACGCAAGCACGCCTCACACACACACAGTCTGTCCTCGGCAGCCGTAGACAGTGATAATGTGTTTTTGTGTGTGAGCTCCGCTTTCATGAATCCGTGTGTGTATGTTGACAATTCACAAGAAGGCCCTCTGGCCGAAAGCTTACTTATTTAGTAGCCTCTTCGTTGTGCTAGTCTGCGACACAATATATCCACTACACGGCGAGCTGCAACGTATCCACTTCATAATACGCTACTATTGCATCCCCGATTTTCCAGTGTTGGATAAGAAATCAGGCTAGAACACTGATGACGTAAAGAAAGGTAGAGGTGGGCAGGAAGTGCTGTATCGTTAGAAGGCGGAAAGCTGTGTGTTAGGACGCCGCACGCTGGAGAGGCTGGTCTGTTCCGGAGGCTTGTGCTGCAGGGTGGCAGCGAGGGCGGCAGCCAGCCGGGGGTGGCGGGGGTGGCTCCGCTCTGGCAGGGCGGGACCGCGGCCGCCGGCACCGCTATTGATTTATTGAGCAGCGGGGGTGGGCGCGGGGGTGGGGGTGGGGTGGCCGCAGAGCCAGGCCACGCGCCCCCACACGCCACCTGCTGCGCAGCCCGTCTAGAGTCTCGAGCGGAGCAGGGGCGAGGCGCCTGGAGCGGCCAGGCTCTTCCAGCCGGTTCCAGACTGCTCGGTGCTTCCACGCCGTCGCGGTTGTACCTTCAGTGCTCCACTTGTTATTCGTCAACAGCGGAAACTTGAGTCCTGCACACCTTTCGTCTGCGTTATTACGCAATTCACATTACCATTGCAACTGTATTATATGCTTTGTATAAGGGTCCGCTATTCTTAATACTCCTGTGTGTATCCGCTGTAACAGGAATAGTCTTTGAACTGGACAAAGCAATGATGTTGCCCTCCAATACTAAATTGGTGATCCCTTGATGCCTCAGAACATGTCCTACAAACCGATCCATTCTTCCAGTCAAGTTGTGCCACAAACTTCTCTTCTCCTCAATCCTATTCAATACCTCCTCATTAGTTACGAGGCCTGTTCAGAAAGTAAGCTCCGATTGATTGACAAATTGAAACCACAGTGAACATCAGAAATGTTTTACAACAATTAGCTACACCTTTCAGCTACTTCTCTACGTAGTCGCCGTTCTCACTTAGACTTTTGTCATAGCGTTGTACCAACTTTTCAATAGCCTCATCATAGAAGGCAGCCGCCAGTGCTTTCCGCCAATTCTCCACGCTGGCCTACACCTCGTTGTCTGTGTCAAAATGTTGTCTTCAAAGACAGCGGTTCATGTGACCAGAGATGAAACTCAGGGGGAGACAATTGCGGACTGTATTGTGGGTAATCTCACATTTCCATTTGAAAACGATGCAGGAGCATCTTCATTGCCCCTGCAGAATGCGGCTGAGAATTGTCTTGAAGAAGAAACAGCACGACAGTTATGTAATGTTAGCTGCATAGCTTCAGGCGAAATTTCTCACCAGGCCCTCGTACTTGGCGGCAGACACTATTTTCTAGACATCTTTACGCACTCACTGCGAGCTCAGAAATGAGAAGAGCGACGTGATGCTAACTGGGGTTATACTAGAGACACTACCCAACACATCTGTGCAAAGCTTTATCGGATTTTCATAGTCGTTTCCATTTCGCGACCGATCGGAGCTTACTTTCTGAACGCCCCTCGTATATGATCTACCCATCTAATCTTCAGCATTCTTCTGTAGCACCACATTTCGAAAGCTTCTACTCTCTTCTTGTCCAAGCTATTTACCCTTCATGTTTCACTTCCATACATGGCTACGCTCCATACAAATACTTTCAGAAACGACTACCTGACACTTAAATCTATACTCGATGTTAACAAATTTCTCTTCTTCAGAAACGCTTTCCTTGCCATTGCCAGTCTACATTTTATATCCTCTCTACTTCGACCATCATCAGTTATTTTGCTCCCCAGATAGCAAAACCCCTTTACTACTTTGAGTGTCTCATTTCCTAATCTAATACCCTCAGCATCACCCGATTTAATTCGACTACATTCCAGTATCCTCGTTTTGCTTTCGTTGATGTTGATCTTATATCCTTCTTTCATGACACTGTCCATTCCGTTCAACTGCTCTTCCAAGTCCTTTGCTGTCTCTGACAGAATTACAATGTCATCGGCAAACCTCAAAGTTTTTATTTCTTCTCCATGGATTTGAATTCCTACTCTGAATTTCTCTTTTGTTTCCTTTACTGCATGCTCAATATACAGATTGAATAGCGTAGGGGATAGGCTACAACCCTGTCTCACTCCCTTCCCAACCACTGCTTCCCTTTCATGCCCCTCGACTCTTATAACTGCCATGTGGTTTCTGTACAAATTGTAAATAGACTTTCGCTCCCTGTATTTTACCCCTGCCACCTTCAGAATTTGAATGAGAGTATTCCAGTCAACATTGTCAAAAGCTTTCTCTAAGTCTACAAATGCTAGAAACGTAGGTTGGCCTTTCCTTAATCTAGCTTCTAAGATAAGTCGTAGGGTCATTATTACCTCACATGTTCCAATATTTCTACGGGATCCAAAGTGATATTCTTACGTAAATACTATGTGATTAAAGGAGTTGCCATACACATTTTAAATTGAGCGCAGGAATGATGCGCAATAGCGAATCGTAACTACCTTCGGGGCTCCGTATTAGAAGAAACATAAAGAAAAGTTGTGCGCGACGGGGACACGAAACCGTATTTCTCGCTTTACGATAGCGATCACCTTAACCACTCAGACTATCTGTGCACGAATCACGGCCAAACCAAACTTCCGTACCCCGTCATCCTTGTTTCACCAACTGCGCTCATACTTTAGTGTATTCCAGTCCAAGAAGGACATATTTATTGAGAGTGGAGAGCCTGATATTGGCGAATAAATACAAAACAGCAGTGCCTATGTTATTAAGAAGCACGGTGGAATATTCCTTCGGACGTGCATGTATTATTGAAGGAAGAGGCACAGCTCCGACTACAGTGTCAAGAAATATAGGAAATTTATTCGCAGTTACGAAAACAAACTATTTTCGGCAATATATTACGAGCAGAATGACAACAATGAAAATTTGTACCGGACCGGTACTCGAACCCTGCTTTCTCACTTTACGCGAGCGGTCGCGTTAACCATTTCGGCTATCTGTGTACGAATCACACCCACACTCAAACTTCTATCTGTCGTCGTTCTTGTGTAAGACACCTGCACTCGCATGTTACGTGTATTCCCATCCAGAAAGAAACTGGCCATTAAAATTGGTACAAGACGAAGATGACGTGCTACAGACGCTAAATTTAACCGACAGGAAGAAGGTGCTGTGATATGCAAATGATTAGCTTTTCAGAGCATTACACAAGGTTGGCGCCGTTGGCGACACCTACAACGTGCTGACATGAGGAAAGTTTCCAAACGGATTTCTCATACACAAACAGCAGTTGACCGGCGTTGCCTGCTGAAACGTTGTTGTGATGGCTCGTATAATCATGTTTCCGGCTTTGATAAAGGTCGGATTGTAGCCTATCGCGATTGCGGTTTATCGTATCGCTACATTGCTGCTCGCGTTGGTCGAGATCTAATGACTGTTAGCAGAATATGGAATCGGTGGGTTCAGCAGGGTAATACGGAACGCCGTGCTGGATCCCAACCGTCTCGTATCACTAGCAGTCAAGATGACAGGCATCTTATCCGCATGACTGTAACAGATCGTGCAGCCACGTCTCGATCCATGAGTCAGCAGATGGGGACGTTTGCAAGACAACAACCATCTGCACGAACAGTTCGACGACGTTTGCAGCAGCATGCAGTATCAGCTCGGAGACCGTGGCTGCGGTTACCCTTGACGGTGCATCACTGACAGGAGCGCCTGCGATGGTGTATTCAACGACGAACCTGGGTGCACGAATGGCAAAACGTCATTTTTTTCGGATGAATTCAGGTTCTGTTTACAGCATCATGATGGTCGCATCCGTGTTTGATGACATCGCGGTGAACACACATTCGAAGCGTGTATTCGTCATCGCCATGCTGGCGTATCACCCGTCGTGATGGTATGGGGTGCCATTGGTTACACGTCTCGGTCACCTCTTGTTCGCATTGACGGCACTTTGAACAGTGGACGTTACATTTCAGATGTGTTACGACCCTTCATTCGATCCCTGCTAAATCCTACATTTCAGCAGGATAATGCACGACCGCATGTTGCAGGTCCTTCTGGATACAGAAAATGTTCGACTGCTGCCCTGGCCAGCACATTCTCCAGATCTCTCACTGATTGGAAACGTCTGGTCAATGGTGGCCGAGCAACTGGCTCGTCACAATACGCCAGTCACTACTCTTGATGAACTGTGGTATCGTGTTGAAGCTGCATGGGTAGCTGTACCTGTACACGCCATTCGAGCTCTGTTTGAATCAATGCCCAGGCGTATCAAGGCCGTTATTACGGCCAGAGGTGGTTGTTCTGGGTTCTGATTCCTCAGGATCTATGCACCCAAATTGCGTGAAAATGTAAGCTGGACTGTGCGTCTGGTCCCGGCGGAGGTTCGAGTCCTCCCTCGGGCATGGGTGTGTGTGTTTGTCCTTAGGATAATTTAGGTTAAGTAGTTTGTAAGCTTAGGGACTGATGACCTTAGAAGTTAAGTCCCTTAAGATTTCACACACATTTTAACATATTTTTAAAAAATGTAATCACATGTCAGTTCTAGTTTATTATATTTGACCAATGAATACCCGTTTATCATCTGCATTTCTTCTTGGTGTGGCAATTTTAATGGCCAGTAGTGTACAAAATTAAACTTCATGTACTTGTCAGCCGGCCGAAGTGGCCGTGCGGTTAAAGGCGCTGCAGTCTGGAACCGCAGGACCGCTACGGTCGCAGGTTCGAATCCTGCCTCGCGCATGGATGTTTGTGATGTCCTTAGGTTAGTTAGGTTTAACTAGTTCTAAGTTCTAGGGGACTAATGACCTCAGCAGTTGAGTCCCATAGTGCTCAGAGCCATGTACTTGTCAATGTTTGCTGTTGTTGCCATACTATAAATAAATAAAATAAATAAATAAACATATTTTTCTCCATCAGACAGATGGCCATTGAAGAGTACGGAGTGAAACGTTTGAAAGTAAACAGAGCAAATAACCTGTAACAATCGTCGTAAGGGTCCAGCCCGGAGGAGAGAGCGTTATAGTCTGGGCAATTTCTTTCTTTGAATCTCTGGGTGATTTTCGGAGGGAACCAGCTACTAGATGGTTCGATTAGTCTTTCGCCCCTACACGCAGCTCCGACGATTGATTTGCACGTCAGTATCGCTACGAACCTCCATCAGGGTTTCCCCTGACTTCGTCCTGGCCAGGCATAGTTCGCCATCTTTCGGATCCCAACGTGTACGCTCTTGGTGCGCCTCACCTCGCAATGGGGACGAGACGCCCCGGAAGTGCGGAGTCCACAGCAGTGAATCGACACAGGTACACATCTACCCCTGGGGACCACGGGCACCCCCACGGTTTTCCTCAGAACCTTTACATCTACCAGAAGGACGTTGCAACATGTCACACAGCTCGCAGCGTACGTGCGGGATTTGTAGACCATCAGGATGAGCATACCGAAATCCCTTGGCCACCAAACTCCCCCGATCGAGAACCTTCCAGAATGTCATTGACTCTCTTGCTACACGTCTCGTAGCGGTTGGCGCTGCAAAAAGGTGCTTTTGACAAGTTGTCACGTTAATGCACCTGGACAGTGTAATTACAGTAAAAATTGCGCTGTAAGGTGAAACAGAGTTTGTGGGCTGATCTCAAAGCTCCAAAATGAACCCTACCAAGTGACTGGAGGACGAACTATGTGAGAACCTTGAGCCATCAAACCGAGTGAGGTGTCTAAGTGTTTATGGCATTGTAAACCCCGTTGAGACATCCACATTTAGTTTTCATGTTTTTTAGCTGAAGGCTAAATAGCGTGATAGTTCCTCTGAAAAACAGATACCGTCGATTTCTTTCCCGGCTTTCCCCAATCCCAGTTTGTGCACAGTCCATTACAATTTTTCTTTCAGAAGAGAGATCTGGGAACTCGTTACGTCTGACGGGTTTCGTGATGCATCAGGAATGCCGATGCGAGTGAAACAGTGAATGCAGCGTCATCATGAGGTTTTCCTGAAGTGGATGGTATTCATTTCAGATAGATACTTCACAAGGAGATTGTGAAAGGGCCATGGATATGCCGTTTTCTTTAACTAGAAACGTTTTGCTTCGAATATTAATGTCGAATATTAACGTGACTCAACAGTATATTTAAAATTCTTCTTAAGAAATTTAATACAGTGATTAGTGAAAACCAGGTTGTTGTTTAACTTCCGAATCATTCTCTTAACATCTCACTCAACATCCCGACAATAAATCCTTCCATGCCTAACTATCTCACACTTTAACATCTTCTTAATATTAGGCTGAAATCAGCAACCACTATCTTCATTCTGTTTTCGCCATATGGGGCTACCATAAACTGCTGACGCAATTTTAGCTATATTAGTATTTAAGACACTCCTAAATATATTGAACGAATTTAAAATACCATAAAAATTAATCAGATTACTTAAAATGTGTATAGATGAAACTTTATGTCGCATAAAGACACCGGTAGGAGAAACTGAAGATTTTAAGGTGTACACTAGACTGAGACAGGGGGATGCCATTTCACCTATTTTATTTAACCTTGTCCTAGAGAAGATCGATAGAGAATTTTCTAAAACCAGTCCACAAGGGGATCGAGCTACAGGATGTGACCATCACAGGACTTGCCTATGCAGATGATGTAGCACTAATAAGTAGTTCCAAAAGAGAATTAATCAGAATGATGCAAAATTACTACAGAATTGCTGAGAAAACAGGATTACATGTTAATGAAGAAAAGACAGAATACGTGCCCATAAGTAAGAAAACCAGAAAAGATGAACTTCTGACTGTAGATGGATTCAATTTCAAGACTGTTGACCAATTCAAGTACCTAGGAAGTATTTTTAGTAATAACAACAGAACAGATATAGAAATAGATGCCCGTTTATCAACAGCAAACAAGACACTTTTTAGTTTCATCAAAATTCTAAGAAAAAGATCACTTAGCAGTAACTTCAAAATCCGCTTATATCAATCGACCATTATACCTGTGATATTATATGGATGTGAAACATTAATATTTAGAAAGAAAGATGAAGAAAAACTGTTAATATTCGAAAGAAAAGTACTAAGGAAAATATTTTGACCTGTATACGACGAAAATAACATGGAATGGAGAATAAGAAGAAATGAAGAATTAAGAGGGCTGTACAAACACCGTAACATCTTCGAAGTGCTCAAGAGGAGAAGGTTGAATAGGGCAGGCCATATAGCAAGAATGACAGAGAATAGACTACCTAGAATGGCATTCAGCAGAACAGTAGATGTAACGAGAGGAAGATGGAGACCCAGAATCAGAAGGCGGGACAAAATTCGGGAGGACGCAACTAGGATGAACAGCAGCAGCAACTGGACATACAGCGCATTGGACAGGCAGAAGTGGAAGAGGCTCATAGAGCAGGCGTATGGTCGATAAGGCCCTTGCCACATGTAAACTAAAGTAAAGTAAAGTAAGTATTTAAGGAATGTTAAGAATGGAATGCGAAGAAGGAAGGGGTCAGGTTGAAAACGGTGTAACACAGGGCTGAAGGCTTTCGCCCCTACAGTTCAATCTATAAATCGAAGAAAAGTTACGGACATTAAAAAAAAAAAAAAGCTTGAAAGGTGTCAGTTACATTCCTTTCATGCTATTTTCCGCGATTTATTGTGGTTTACTTTATACATTTGCACCTCTAATTTACTGTGGCATTTCTAAATTTATCTGGGAGCAGACTGAGCAGAAGAATATGTTATATTGACATATAAACACGAACAACTTGTCATACAACATTTTCAAACACATTTTTATATGTAATTCTTAGAATACAGTTTCCTATGAAACCCACATCAGTCTCCTTTACCAAGTGTATATGATCTCTTAAGATATTGTCATCTCCTTCCCGTGTGGCGTGAAACGATGAATAAATGTATTTTTAGTTGCATGCTTGGTGGTAGCAGAGAAGTTCTGTCTGCTAGAGAACAGTAGGACCAACGTCTGAGTAGGCAGATACGATTTTTAAGACGAAGAGGCTTGTCTCCTTAGTGTGGTTCAAAAATGGCTCTGAGCACTATGGGAGTCAACTGCTGCTCGTTAAACCTAACTAACCTAAGGACATCACACACATCCATGCCCGAAGCAGGATTCGAACCTGCGACCGTAGCGGTCTCGCGGTTCCAGACTGCAGCGCCAGAACCGCGCGGCCACTTCGGCCGGCCCTTAGTGTGGTTCTGTCCGTCCCTTGTCAGGTTGGTAAAGGAAGCTACCTCTCTGGTCACTTCCTACTGTATCTGTGGGACACCCTCGGACGGGACCAACGCTAGTCAGTCTGCGGGCAGTTTCTCAGGTGGTAACATCTCCGGATAAGAGCGTGTTTGGTGAGTCCGAAGGACAATGAAATTCTTAACTTTTCAAACTCACTGAAATATTAATTACTTATTAATTGCTTACAGATCTACATGGAAAATGTTTTATATATTATTTCAAATCGGGATTAAGTGCGATTTAAGTGTTGGTTTCAGAGTGTATTGCGGTAGTTGCTTTGTTTCCACTCCAGTAAAGGAAAGTGGAAGCATGTTGTCATGAGGCGTAATGCTGATTGAAATTCCTGAAATCAATGTTGCAGCCACATGTAGTAAGCGTTGCTTCACGCAGTGGAGAATGGCAAAACAGAGGCACGCCAGCGACCGAGGTGTTTGGAAGTAAGTGCGACACAGATAGCCTTGCTGACAGCAGACTGACTCAAGGACGCACACAGACCGAGCACCGAGCGAAGCCTGGAGAGTGCTGAGTAAGGGGAAGTGAGGCCAGCGCGCTAAGTTACGCTGCAATATACTGCGGAAGTAATAACAAAAAGCTACCACCGACGGTAAAAAACGTCCTCCTGCCAGATATAAGTAGTGGAGCGCAGGCAGCAACAGGCAGAAGCCATTAGGAAGCAGTTCGGATCTGAGGACGGACGTGGTCCGTGTCCGAATGTTCAATCTTCGTAGGTGACGATTCTGGAAGTCTGTTCCAGCTCGCAGGAGTCATCCGTTCGCCGGCAGATGTCAACTTCAGCTCTGGAGGTCGGTCCGTGTTCGGTCGGCACCGTGGCTGACTGACTACAGCGAGAACTTCCAGCAGGACCGGCTGCAGCGCGGTCTCGGTCACAGGCGCTGCTGGGGACTGACGCCCGGCCGGACTCCACGGCAACCCGGCTCCATGGCTCGTGGTCCGTCCGTGAGGGGACCTCGCGGACATCGCGACTAACGGCTTCCCAGCCGCAGGCGTCGGCAGCTGGCCTCACGGCGATGCGGCTACGTGGGCGTGCCGTACTAGGGTCGCTGACCGGTGACGAGTTCATCTCAACCACAGGGCACCCTGGCTTCGGCAGAGCACTGCTGGCCTGAGGCTCCCGAGTGCGGTCAGCGGCGCGCGTTGCGCGCATTGTCGGAGAATCTACACAGCAGCAGCCAGGCGGAGGGATACCCAGGGCTTGGCAGCGACGACGATTGGTTCAAATGGCTCTGAGCACTATGGGACTTAACTTCTAAGGTCATCAGTCCCCTAGAACTTAGAACTACTTAAACCTAACTAACCTAAGGACATCAAAAACGCCGGCCGAAGTGGCCGTGCGGTTAAAGGCGCTGCAGTCTGGAACCGCAAGACCGCTACGGTCGCAGGTTCGAATCCTGCCTCGGGCATGGATGTTTGTGATGTCCTTAGGTTAGTTAGGTTTAACTAGTTCTAAGTTCTAGGGGACTAATGACCTCAGCAGTTGAGTCCCATAGTGCTCAGAGCCATTTGAACCATTTTGACATCAAAAACATCCATGCCCGAGGCAGGATTCGAACCTGCGACCGTAGCGGTCACGCGGTTCCAGACTGTAGCGCCTAGAACCGCTCGGCCACCACGGCCGGCAGCGACGACGAGGGAGAAATTGTAAAGAAAGTTCAATAAATAATTGTAAAACCCCACGACGTCTCAGTCTTTGGCGCAGCCACTGTGTCTGCTGCTAACAAGTGGTGCAGAACTCGTAACATTAATAATTTCTCATTGGGTTCAACCCAAGTGGTGTGTGCTTTGTAGTAGCAGTTCCACGTGCTCGTAAAATTGTTTGAGCCATCAGGTCAATACTATGCCGTTATTAATGCCGTTCGGAAGTTTCTTTCGTCACTAATGTGTTTGGATTAAAATCGTTGTGGAATTACATATTTTCTGTAAATGTACTTGTGCACGTGGAACATGTCCTCAGCTAATATTTTGCATAATATTTCGCGTATTCAAATTAATCGCTATCGTAAGCAATTTTCCTATTTCACAATTTCTATAAAGATTTTTGTAGAACATTTTGGTAAGATTGCGGATACATCGAAACACGTGATCTTTGTCTAAACTTCCAATACCAGTCTGTGGTTATACATTGGGAACACGGCTATGCTAGCAGCGGAATTTCAATTCCTTAAATAGAATGGATTGGTGATGGTTCAGTTCCTTTTTTCTGTACGCTTGAACTATCATTGTGTGTTTGTTTGATGCGTTATACCATCCTGTTTCCTATTCTTTCCGTTTCCTATTCTTTGAAAATCACATTTTATGCCAATTGAACCCCAACTGAGTAACACTTTTCTTAATTAATTTGCAACAGTAAATAAGGCACCAGCTTGGAGACAGACTTAGCATGAGTTATACGGTTTATTGAACACTGGTGAATTTTAAAATAAATGTAAAAGTTTAAACCTACTTTACTTTTCTTTGATTTAACTTTCCCTAACATCCATTTACTTAAAATAATAGTAAAATTATAAAAAATGAGCTGATAGTGTGGGTGACTATTCGACAGATTTCAAAATTTATAACAGTAATAAAAATTTGTCAGTCACCCATGCATACTTTCCAGCCTAGGTTCGGAAGGTTATAAAAACATTTGGCTCATTATAAGCTTGAAGAGTAGGCTCAAAACTCACGATAGATGAATATCGATGATAAAACCCATTGATGACATTGCTATCCTCAGGATAAGTCAATAACATTTGGAGGGTAAGCAAAATAAGGACTGAGAGTAAATCGAAGATAGATGAAAGTAATGACGAGTAGCAGGAATGAAATTAATTGTAAACACGATATCAGAGTTGAGGAACACGAAGCAGACCAAGCGTAGGGATTCTGCTGTCTTGGAATCAAAATAACACTTGACGGACGTAGCAAGAAAGATGTAAAACGCAGGGTACCACGAGCCAAGAGGACAGTCCTTGTCAAAAGCAGTCTGTTAGTATCGAACAAAGGCCTTAATTTGAGGAGGAAATTTCTGAGACTGCACGTTTGGAGTACAGCATTGTCTGTTAGTGTATCATGGCATTGGAAAAAGAGAAAGAGACTCGAAGTATCTGAGTTGTGTTATGGAACGATGTTGAAAATAAGGTGGACGGAGGAAGTTCTCCGCAGAAAAGGCGAGGAAGGAAAAATGTGACCCTCTCTGACAAGAACAAGAGAAAGGATGGTAGCACATCTGTTAATACATCGGGGAATAACTCACGTGGTGCTAGGGGGAGCCGCAGCGAGTAAAAACTGAAGGAGCCTCGCGGGATTAGCCGAGCGGTCTAGGGCGCTGCAGTCATGGACTGTGCGGCTGGTCCCGGCGGAGGTTCGAGTCCTCCCTCCGGCATGTGTGTGTGTGTTTGTCCTTAGGATACTTTAGGTTAAATAGT